>NW_023494792.1:50909967-51032467 GCF_904425465.1 Colossoma macropomum | reverse complement strand
AAAACTGTGTTATGTAAATATATTCTAATTCCTAGTTTGATGTGGGCAACACATTCCAAAAAATCTGGTACAGGAGCATGTTTATCACTGCGCTGTATCACTTTTCCTTTTACTTAGTAATCATTTGGAGACTGAGGACAAATAAGCATGGACATCCCTGAAAAAAATGACATCTAAAAAGCGGCATATGTGGCTCCTAAATGTGTTCAGCAATAATGCTTTCACAGATGTGCAGATGATCCAGTAATAATGCTCTATTTCACATCCTTACTTTTGAACTTTATGCTTCTAGCTATCTGGACTATCTTTTTCTTCTTTGTCCCAGAGGAGATGATGTTCATTATTCCCATAAACAACCTGAAAGTTTGACTCGTCAGATCACAGTACACATTTCCACTATGCATCAGTGAATTTCAGATGAACTCGAGCCCAGAGAAGTCGGCAGTGTTTCTGGACATTGTTGACTTATGGCTTCCACTGTGCATAGTATGGTCTTAACTTGCATTTGTGGACGTAGCGAAGGACAGTGTTTAATGGTAACAGTTTTTCAAAGTGTTCCCAAGCTCATGTGGTGATCTCCATCACAGAAACATGCCAGTTTTAATGCAGAGCCATCAGACGGGTCAAGGGTCAGGAGCATTCAGTTGTGGTTTTCATTCAATTATGCAAAGAGATTTCTCTGGATTCCCTGAATCTTTTGATGATACTGTAGTGTCCTGCTACCGGCTCATTCAGCTGTGGACATGCAAAAGGCCATATGGAGCGGTGAGTTTTGCTGATGCATGTTTGGCTATGTGGTGATCTTCGACTCAACCTCGCTTATAAAGGACTCTGCCTTTCCTGAATGCTTCTCTATATCCAAGCATAGTTGCATCACTTGTTTAAGATGCCTTTTGAACATTGTTATTCTGAACTGCTGTCTGACTTATATACTTGGACTGAACATAAACTAATTTTCATGCCAATGTTTCCTGAACACTACCTCTGAAAACAGATTTTGCACATTTTGCACATGCATATACACACTTTCTGAGCATCAGTACACTTCTCTGTCTCTAGTTTATTCTGTATTTATTGTCTGTTGTCTATTTATTGCATTTTGTACTTATTTTGTACACATGTTGTCTGTTATCCAACTAGTACATGTGCACTCATGTCTTAATGTTTAAGCAAGTAGCCTGAATGTGTTTTGTTATACTGCACTCCTGCATATGTATGATGACAATAAAGTTGAATCAAAGTGGATTGAATTTCACCATGTTCTAAGTCTTACACTGCCCTATCCCATGTTTTTGGAATGGCATCAATTTCAGAATGAAGTTGATAAAGTAAAACATTACATGTCTTGTTTTTGTACTTTGTACAGCTCAAATTAGATTTATAAATCACTGCTTTATGTTTTTATTTTAACTTGTTTTTTTACTATCTTTTTTGGAATTGGGTTTGTAGGATCAGTCACACCAACAGCTGGGGGACAGTTTACACACCACTCATGAGAAAACTGAAGCACTGACACATAGCAGGCGGCTACAATACACAAACACATTCCCATCATTGTGACATCTTTCCCCTAGTGCTATCTTTCTTGTTGGGACCATGTTGAAAATCTGAAAGACCCTGCATATTATTGACAGATTCCACAGATTTTTCGGTCCTTAGTCCCTCACAAGCAAGTTCTAACAAGAACAAAACACTACACACTTTCAGATTACGCTCACAAACTACTGTCCCATTTCTCACGAACTGAGATCTCACCGAAGTTTTTGTGATCTATATGATTTAAAAACAGCAAAACAAACATGCTAGATGACAGCAAGACACAGATTATTAAGCAAATTATATGTGCATTTGGGAGTATAAAGTGAAAGAAAATGTTTTATTTGTTTTTTAGAGTGTTATGATCTTTATTGTTCCATTCAGCTCAGCTCTCATTGTTTGAATGGAAAGAGCCAAGCCGTGGTGAGCTGTCTTATGGCAAGACGTCAACACTGTAATTCACATGAGATAATCGGTGTTCCCCCCACACTTCAGGTTATTGGGTCATAATAACTGGACTGTGAGTTATGACTGGACTGTGAGCAGTCTGGAGCATTAAAGATTGGACTACACACAACCCACACACCCCTGGATAATCTGGATAATGGTTCAAGACTGGCCTGAAATCGGGACACCTTTTGTGACTCAAACCCGGCCAGAATATCGAAGTGTGGGCCAGGTATTCATGTCAACATAGTTTTATGTTTCCAGTCATCCTTGGAACATTTATTGCTCACGAGGAGCTAAACACACACACAAACAAATACACACACTTTTGTATTTCTGACTTGCGGGACATTTCCATTGAGTTATGTTTACACTGTGGGGACTGGGAAAGGCCTTAAAACATCAAAATATCCTGGAGACACACAAAGAGCAAAATACATGGCCATACATATACACATACACACACATTTGTAGTCCCATCCTTCTGGGACATTTCCATCGAGCTGTCGTACAGACACTTCATATCCTTTCATCTTAAGATCTGACAGGCCAAGATAAGATTTTCCACAAATTCGTATTACAGAAACAAATCTTATCTTAATTCAGAAATCAAATCTTAGGTTACAGCATCATATCTCAAGTTAGGAAATCCTAACCTACTCAGTCAAGTCAACAATCAACTGTAATGTCTGTAACCTAGCAACCAGCCACATGTGCACAGCTGAAACCTAAACACATTATCAAAATGATCTATTTAGCTAGACAGCTACCGTTACTAATGTAAAAAAGGTCAACCAACACTAAAGCACGATAAACTTGAAGTTAACAATATTATGGGAGCACCTTTTCTGTTTATCAGAGCGTCACAGCTCTGCAGTTTCAGTTTCCCAAACACTTTAGCCAGCTAACATTATTCCTCCTAATAAACACACACATTCAGCTCTGTCTCCTCATACTCTTCATATGTCAAAACACCATTTTCAGTGTAGATAAATGTAACGTCATTATGCTAGTTATAGTGAACTATACTGCCGGTCACTACATAAAACGATAAAAATAGATGGCTAAAACAGAAGCTAAGACACCTCTGGGGTTGTCAAAGTTAGGACAGTGCTATATTCCGCGTAGTACTTCAGCACTTCGTGTTTCAGTAGTTATTGCGGAAGTCATACAGGAAGTAATCATTGGTTGGGACTCTGCAAAATCTGCCTAGCAACCAAGATGAATTTTGATTGGTCACATTTGGGCCAATACTTTTAAAGAAATAAGAAAAAAACGCCATCTGTGTCATCACTTTGCGCCGTCAGTATTCCGTACACCAGCTTCCACAGAAGAAGCAGTTTTCCGTACAGTGTTTTCTCTGCATTTCATTTGAAATTTTATGAAATCTAATTGAATAAAAATAGCCATTTACTGTTTGTAACTTAGCTGACGGTGTAAACTTAGATTAACAACTCAGTATTTAACATACTGTGTTTCATGGTGATAATCCATTGTTTAAAATTCGTTTAAGTGTTAAATACGATGTTTAAATGTACTAAAATGCATTTTAACTGGCCATGAAACTTTTCCCCACCCCATTCACATTCCCTGGGTTTCCCCACCCGACATCGGTCTTGCCAACCGATTTAATGGAAAAAACGATATATGACAATGTATCTGATGTATCGTTGACAACTGTCAAGAAAGTGGTTTTTATTACACAAACAGGAAAAGTTGCAAGTGTACGGAATACTGAAGTGTACGGAATACAGTGCTATGTTACGTTAGTTAGGATGTTTGTGTAATACTATTTTCTTACCTGAGTTAGGATAAGATTATGAACTTAAGAACTGTTGTTCTGCAATAGCTTCTGTCCAAAATTCAGTCCTAACTGAAGTTTGGTCCACACAAGGGACCTAAATTAATGGCCACTCACTTACTCACTCACACACACACACACACACACACACACACCCACCCACACACACACACACACACACACACATTTGTATTCCCTACTTTGTGAGGTATTTTCACTGAGTTCTGTATTCCTTGAGGGGACCGAATACCTGTCCCTTAACAATATCACATTTTTAAGGGGTTTCTTATTCTCCTGGGGATATTTGGATCCCAAAAAAGGCTAAATACATGGTCTCATATACTCACATACACACACATACACACACACACACAGACAGAAGACCTCATCAACCCTAATCCAGCTGAAGGATACAGCTGCAAAGATACAGGCAGGAAAGTGTCAGAGCCAGGCAAAGAGAGTGTAGCGCCCCAGCAGGGAGCTGGATGTGGGTCTGGAGGGAGTTCCTCAGGCTACAACTGAGTGACAGGCCACAGCCAGTCAACGGCACAAATGAAAGAAGCCCAACTACCATGCCATTCAAACCGCTCCTCATTACCCAAAACATATGATGCCCCAACAGTAACGCTAACAGAGAATCTGTACACATATGCCATTAGTCACGGCCAGACATGGTGTGTGTATGAGTGTGTGTGTATGCGTATGTTTTCTTCTGGAATGTGAGTATGGCTGAAGGTCGCCAAGACATTGAGGCAATCACCCTAATGAAAACAAACGAGGGAGAAGGAGGCTGCTCAGCCTCTGGATAATCAAACACAACTCAGAGAGAGAGAGAGAGAGAGAGAGAGAGAGACAGAGAGACAGAGAGAGAAAGAAAGAGAGAGAAACAGACAGAGAGAAAATACTTTCCTCTGTTTTCCAGGCCACTCATGCAGATGTAAAGACATGTGAAGATCAAGTGAGGAAATCATTCTTCAGTAGAATGCAATCGTGTTTATAGAGACACTGGATTTATTCACAAAGTTAGAAACTTTACAAACACAGCCCTGTTACTGTCTCACCACTCATTACTACACTTCAGAGGAAACATAAAGAGAAGTTCAATAAAGCTTTTGGTAAACAACTAGATATATGTGAGTGATGCTACCAGGCAGTGATGCTAAGCTAAATCACACACAGCACTGATATACAAAAAAGTTGGATGAATGTAAAATGTAAATAAAACAAAATGCAATGACGTGCAAATCATTTCAAGCCTATATTTCATTGAAAATAGTACAAAGACAACATATCAAATGTTAAAACTGAGAAATTGTATTGTTTTTTGAAAAATATATGGTATTGTATTGTTTTTTGAAAAATATATGGCCATTTTGAACTTGATGCCATCAACACGTTCCGAAAATGACGGGCAACAAAAGGCTGGTAAAGTTGTGTAATGCTAAAAAAACACCTGGCGGTTAATTGGCAACAGGTCAGTAACATGATTGGGTATAAAAGAGCATCCCAGAGAGGCTGAGTCTTTCAGAAGTAAAGATGAGGAGGGGTTCACCGCTCTGTGAAAGACTCTGTGCGAGCAAATAGTGCAACAATTCAAGAATAATGTCTCTCAATGTAAAATAGCAAAGAACCTTTGCTTTTCATCATCTACTGTACATAATAACATTAAATGATTCAGAGTAACTGGAGAAATCTCTGTATGCAGGGGACAAGGCCAAAAACCAGTATTTGCTGGTCATGATCTTTGGGCAGTCAGACAGCACTGCATTAAAAACAGACCTGATTCTGTAGTGAAAATCACTGCGTTGGCTCAGGAACACTTCTGAAAACCACTGTTGAAAACAGCTCGTCGCTGCATCCACAAATGAAATCATTTAAATCATTTGCACATCACTACATTTTGTTTTTATTTACATTTTGCACAGCATCCCAACTTTTTTGGAAATAAGGTTGTATTTCTAGATAATCTGAAGTTTGAAGTTGCATAATTATAGTGTATCATGTTTATCTTCACCCATAAGAAATGTGACAGAGGACAGAGTGTTAGAATTTTATTGCTAACTTTATTTATTCTAAATAAAATTCACTAATTGCAGTCACATGCAATAGTTGGAAGCCCCAGTCAAATGATGTTTGATGATTTTCTTGGTGTAAATAGGTTTATACATCCTCTACAGAGAACACACTTATGCACATTTTAATACACAGCTACTGTTTAGATAAACTCAGTAAATAAATAGAAACTGCATGCTAAAATCAGCAGAAAACTGCCATATTTAAGTTTGTTCTCTGTAAAGAATAATATAGAAATAATATAGAAATTATTTTCACCTAGTGGCTGCTTCGTGTGGCAGAACGGGAGAAGCCATCAGAATAGGCTGAACTTTGAAATTTTCAGAATGGTGAATGAACTACGTGAGACCAGAGACACAAATTAGAAGCAAAAAGTTTAAGCAAAACATCTTTTACTTTATGAAGGCTATTGAGGTACAGCTCAAGAACGTGAGGCACTGAAGCATAATTTGTCATTATAATAATTACAATTACAAAAATAATCATACTGATAAATAAATTATAAATAATAATTGTCTTCAGGGTTGAGGTAGTTACTCATTACTATCAAGCTACTCTCTCAAACCTAAACATATCTGTACCAATTGGAAAATACCTGACAGTCATTTCAGCACTTTATTTGGAACAATACAGCCGATAACAGTGAATGTCATTTAAAAGGCCGGTCACTATACCTGCTTTTCAACATGACACAGCCTGTAATGTTCAATTAAAATTAATGAACAGCTAATGCTCTTTGAAATCCTGAAAACTAGCCAGTGCAAACTATACTCAAAAGAAAATGTATGAATAAAATGTAGAGCTGCTTATAAATGAAATTCAAGTCTGGCCTGATCAGTTGAGGTTTAGACTCTCTCATCTTCAGCACACCAATCTTTATCCATCAGTTTCATATTAACGTAATTAAACACTTAGACAAATCTGTCATGTTTACATCGCTTCTCACACAGCACTGCTCACATTCACAATTAAGGTCAGGTAGCACACGTGCATGAAAATTACAGATCAACTCATGGATAATATATATAGAGGAACTGATATAAAGGAATTGCATGCAAATATTATTATTAGATATCTTTTGAATACATATAGATACATAGATAACACTGTTTGGAGTGGTCCTTTGTAGATGATTAATAAACTCTTAACAGATTATCAGTAACACATCAACACCATATCAGTGAAGTAGCAGTAGTGAAGCATCTGAATACACTGAAGTAAAATATCTTGTAGATGTTCTGTTGATACATTACTTACATTAAGTAGATGTAGTGTTAATATGTTACTTCCATTACACAAAACCTAACCTCACCCAACCTTACCCAAAACCTAACCCTAACCCTCATATGTCTTTGACATGTTACTGAGTCTGTAGAGGATTTGTTTCATCTAAAAAGGACCACTCCTTTTTAGGAAAAAGTGTCACTGATACATATACCACAAATAATGAAAGTCTTATTTAGTCTGTAACTAAAATGTGATTACAAGAATTTAAACTTTAATGTGTTTTCAGAAAAAGTAATCACATTACTCTAACACACTACTCCCAGCACTGATAACCTAATAAACAGAGAAAAGTTACTATAGCCCAAAAAGACCCCAGGACAGTACTCTACAAATACAGACACTAAACTGTGAAGTACATAGTGCGTAATGCAACAATATTAGTGGCCGAACTGAGACGCAGACCAGGTGTCCTAATTCACTCCCAGCAAAGGCCATACAGTAGCAGTGAGGAAACTATGTAGCGAACCACATCCAGCCACTGCCTCTTCATTAGCATGGAGGCTAATTAATGAGCAGCTGTAACTCAGACTGTAACATGAAGGCGGCAGCTGTGCTGTAATATCCCCACTGGAGGGAGAGAGAGAGAGAGAAAGAGAGGGAGAGCGGGAGAGAGAAGCATCATGAGGAGATCATTGAGACATTAGCACTGATCAATACGCAGAAGCCCACTATTGCATATAAACCATCCCAATGGAGCCAGTGCCTGAGGCAGAGTAGAAAGGCAGGAAACACAGGTTTTTCATGGCGTACACACACACACACACACACACACACACGCAAACACACACACACACGCATACTGAACCATTACTCACACACACATGTACTGAACCATTACACACTTACAAACACAATATTCCCATTGACTGAGCTGCAGGTGTGCAATAGGTTTTGACACATCAGCTCTCAAGACAGCTTAATAAAGGCATTATTGTGTTGCAGGAGTATAAGGAACTGTCATCATTCATTATTAATGCGGCTTAAGTTGCTGTAAACGCTTGCCGCTGTGTACTCTACTTTACCATTAGGCCTTCAGTAGCAGATGGAGAAAAGCTCCAAGGATATTTCAAGACAGCAGCCGACTAAAAATGATAAACAACTAAAAGAAAAAACACTTCTTTTTATGTACAGAGGTACTGTGTGCTTTAAGAGCTCATTATGAGGACTGCCATTGCCATTCCTGTCACACAGCCTCTCTCTGAGTCAGCATTCAGGCCTTGGCACTGAGTGTGTATTCGGTTTCACAAGGATGCCCTCTATTGCAGAGAAAAGAGAGTGCGAGAGAGAGTGAGAGAGAGTGAGAGAGAGAGAGAGAGAGAGAGAACCTGCCTCTATCAGATGGTGGCAGGCATAAGCAGTAAACAGCTGGCGGAGTTCCAGCAGCCCTGCGGCGTGGGGCCAACACTTAGCCCACCCCTAACGCTTCCTCACAAACCCCTCTAATAGACCCTTCAAAAGCCCGCCACGCTATCTAGATTTCATTTTCGTGCCTGTTGCGAGAGTGTGTGTGTTGCCTGATTGTTGACATGGATTGCTTGGCTGGCGTAAGCTCTCGAGTGCAGTCTGGAGGGAAGACTGACTGAGCTGCCGTCCCCTCAGGTAGAAGACCACGCTGGGGCCTGTGTTCTGACAAGTGGTGTCTGGTGGGTCAGGGGTACTCATACACAGACACAATCAATCACAGACACACACATATTGCTACTGTCATAACAAAAACCACCAAAGTGATACCTTTATAGCATGAAAACGTTCCAAACTTTAATGCATGTGAATGTACTGAGCTGTTCCAAACAATTCTGAACCATTTCTATCCCGACAATTCATGACAATAAAACCCATATTAAGCAACAACACTTGGAATCCACAAGGAATACATATACAGGCAAGACCTAGATGTTAGTCAGTCAACAGCTATGATGCAATTTGATGTGTCTATTTAAGTTTTAAAAAAGCATCAACAAAAAGAACAAATATGTCTGGAAAGATACATTTCCATCACTAAACTATGCATGAATGTTGGACATTTGGTGGAATTCACTTTAAGTATTTGGTCATGTTTTGGTAGTCCTGTACTTAACATGATTTTGACATAACCATGCCATAAACATGTTATGGCAGATGTCATGTGCTGTCATGATTTGTCATGACAGATTTTGTTTAGTAATATAACAGTGTTATGTTATCGTTACCATATACATACATATACATATTTTGTTGAGGAATGTAACAGTGTTGTGTTACTGTTATTGGTAACTGTCATGACAGATCTCATAATGCCTCATGTCATCATGACTAACTTTGCTAACACATTATAAGCTATAATGATATCAAACATCATGGCATCTGTCATGACAGTTACCAATAACAGTAACACAACACTGTTACATTCCTCAACAAAATATGTTATAACAATTACTGGTACTAGTAATGGTGACTATGGGCACCTGATTTTGAGTGATGCTAAAATGTGTTAGCTATCAAACATTAGTCAGCTAAAATCACTTGTACATGTGTGTGTTTAATGACATGCGAGTGTAATGATGATTGTGCTACGTTTCGTTTGTTGTTCTGATGCAAATAATTGTTTTGCCATAATCAGTTCTGAAAAAATAAGCCATTATTTCACCATAATCAGTCCAAATCCAGAGAAAATAAGTCATTACTTCAACATAATTAAAATATTGAGAAACTTGGTTTTACATTAAAGTCAAAGTCTCTGCGTCCTGCTACCAGACACAGAAAGGGGAAAGCGGGCGATATTTTTCTCCTCCAGCTGCCTGGAATTCCACTTTACATACAGCATTTTCACAGATCTCCTTCACAAGCGAACTTTTGTTCGGCAGGATGGTGTGCTAACCCGAACGCCTATGATGGTAACTATAACATCTGCCATGACATGTTAATGGCATGGTTATGTCAATGTTCAGCAGGGTTCAAGTATTACCAACTCTTTCTATCCCTGCACGCAAAAGAACGTGAAGGGTCGGGCTGCCTGTATGTGATGTAAAAATCAAAATAGCCTCTGTGTATAAAAAGGCTAATGGCCTTCCATACTCTCATTGTCATTCTGCTCAAATGCACAAAGCTAGCAGAAAGACTAGTAAACACCTAAAGAAAGAAGCCTAAATGGTAGAGTAAAGGCATGAACCTTCTGAAGAGAATATCCTCATAAACAAGGCTTTCCAGTGAGAATCCTCCATATTACTCCGTCATGAAACAAACAATGGCAGTGCTGGTTCAAGGCGCTGAAGGACAAGGTATTAGTAGCATGAATTAATGAGTGTCCTGAAAGCCTCGTTAGGACCTGCCACGCTACTTAGCATTCAGTTGGGAGAGTATAATCAATTTTTCATGTTGATGGGGGAATATTTGTGTGGATGCAGCAAATATTTCCCATGCCGCCTGAAAAACAAAAGGCGCGAACCCGGGCTTGGCTATGAAAGGGAGGGGAGAGGCATCTTTGAAGGTTCTCCTTCAAAGCGACGCTAGCCTCCACGGCCGCGCCAGGGGATTTGTGTTATTAATTGAAGTTAATTTTCTGGGATATCAGTTTGCTGGGCACGTGGGGGAAGATTGATGGCCCCTGCACATCTCCCCAGCGCTGGGGAAATGACACTGTTCCTTCACAGCCATGCGCACTTTTATCATTCCCAAATCAAATTATAAACAGGGGGCCAAGCACGCAGCAACCTGGCTGGGGGAGATCTCCATAAGATTAATTAGGCTGGCCAGGCAAAGACGGGAGCGGAAAAGGGAAAAAATAAAAATAGATAGCTAGGAGGGGGTCGGACAAGAACGTGTCAGAGTATGGGTGGGGGTGGGGGGGTGGTGGTGGGTAGTGGGTCATTGCTATGTACGAGTGGCAAGTCAATTGGACAATGGGTAATTAGCGGAGGCTGTGGCTAGTCAAAGGCACGAGGACACGGGCCGCTCTCCCTCGACCTGTGATGTGGAGGGCCGCGCTGCGAACCCCGCATTTAATTAGAGCACTTTGATACCCATAGGAGAGGAGTGCCCGGGGGCATCCTAAACACTGACTGACACCCCGGCAGCCCCGGCCGCTCCCTGCACTCCAATTAGAGACGCACCAAGCTGGGAGGAGCGCCTCCCCTTGGCACGCTCACACACCACATCCCCCCCGCTCCAAACAAACCCACGCCAAATTGGCATTTGGATTAAACAGCGTGCCGAGATGCCCTGAAGGGCAGCGGGGGGGTGGTGGGGGGTCCTCACCTGGGCTAATCTAGGTGCCCAATGCCGTCATTATAATAAGGATTCATTTTCAGAGACAGACCGGCTACGGCGCTTTTCCGACCACGGCTCCAGTCGCAAGGAAAAACAGCCTCGCAGGGCATGAGGCGTGTGCCGAGGAGCCACGTGCAATATTAATGTCATAGCGGCTGAATAAATGATAACAATACGGGGGAGCTTTGCTGCGTTACACTGGTGTATTTTTAATGTGCGGGGAAGAAGCCTGACACCACAACATTTTCGCAATGCTAGGCTTTACGCGCACAAACACGGCGCGCATGAATTATGCAGCGCCACGCTTTCATCTCCACATTCACATGTTTAGTAAACAAAACTGTTTCTCTTATGCCAACAAGATGTTACAGTGAATAATGGATATTTAATTGAGCGCGCGCTTGCCAAAGGACAGAAAGCGCTTGTAATTTGTTGTATTATTCAAAGCGCTCTCCCAAGTCGCCGCCAATCTCTGCAGGGCGACAAACACACATGCAAACCAAACAAAAACACAGAAGTAAACACTTGTGAACAACCCGGACTCAGCCTCTGACACCCCTTGCCAAAATATTGCCTTTGCAACAACAAGACTCCCCCTTGTAAAAGCATAATCAGGCCTACAACATTCATCTCATGTGCTTTATAAAAGAGAATTCAGTAGGCGGAGGGTGAACGGAATGAAAACAGAGTAAATATCTGAATACACAAAGAGCTGACAATACCAATATGGACTCCAAACACAGCATCCTCTAGCGCTGTCAGCCTTCATGATTCTTTAAAGCTTTTCAAGAGAGGAAAACAGTCCCATATGAAGCCGTCAAGGAGTGAAAGGCTCAGAAAACAGCTTCAGAATGGATACCAGAGGAGATATCACTGCCAGTAAAGCTGGAGGAAGCTGTTGTTTACCCGGGATTCAGCACGGGGTAGTGTCAGGTTCGATGCACGCTGTTTGATCAAAGATTATCTTTATCGATAGAGGCTGTCAAGCAAACATGTGTGAGTAATAGCTGGATAATCAGTCCGACAGGTACAGCCTCCACTGACAACTCAGAGCGCTCTGTGATCATTCTTCATTGGTCTACTGATATTTTTTGCTGAGGAGGTGTCATGAACAAAGGCTCAAACAACATAATTGTTACGGATTTATAAATATTAACCACAGATGACAAAATGTAAGAATAATATACCCAAAACACATTGCGCTCAGTGCTAAAAGTATGAAACCAATGCCTTTTTGCAATGCAATTTATTGTTTATCTTTTCATAAAATACAAAAAAAGGTTATACAGAAGAACTACCTTAAGGTTGGTTCTTGAAAGAACCTTTTATGTACTTTGTAAGTGTGAAAAGTTTAAAGAACCTTATTATAATGTAAGTTTTCATATCAATTAAAGCAGTGCAAAAAATTATATGTAGGCAAGTGAAATCAACTTGAATCTAGTCAATATGTAATACTTCACATTTTGAGATGTCATAAGAATAACATTATTTCAGTCATTTTAGACATTTTTACTTGTTTTAGTGAAAGTGTCTTAAAATAAAGAAAACGTCTACAAATTAGTCAAATAATCTTGTTTTTTATTAGAAATGTTACATATATTGACTAGATTTAAGATCATTTCACTTACCAAGAACCTCTTAGGCACCTTTAAAGGATGTAAAACAAATCCAACCCCCCAGACCTTGTGTTTAACCCCTAATATTAACCTTCACATTCCCATTTACAGTTCAACACCTATCTGCTTTGCTTATGTTTATCACAGCCCATCTCACTATTCTCATTGTGCACACTTACAGTACTCTCTATGTTCCGTTAACAAGCCACTTTGCCAGAATTGATTGAACAATCTGCTTTTTTGGTCCAACTCTCAAACGTCAGTCCCACTTAGCGTTGACTGGTGCAGCCTGGCTTCACCAAATGATGCCTGTTCGTATCAATCAGCGGCGATTTGTTGGTGGAAACACGGAGGCGCATACATCAGTTATTAAGGCACTGACTGAGCATTCATATCGCCCCCCTGGGGGCAGCCGAATGTGCGATTATTGTTATGATTTGCTTTGGTCACAGTCGGATAGCTATAATCAAGGCCTGAGGTCTCTGAAAATCAACATTCTCCCTGCCATGCTATGCTACATCAAGTCAATTTGATGACAGACTGAAACACGCTATGGTGAGTTAACCAGGGCTGCAATGGTTAAGAGTAAGGAAGGTGGGGGGGTGTTCTGCAATCATGGTAATGCTGAATAAGGTGTGTGTGCTCCTCCAGGTTATACATACAAATGTAAAGGAAGTGAAATTTTGACCACCGGGCATGTTTGTTTGAAGATTTCATTTAAGGTTTTCTGCCCTATCCTCATACATCCATCCTCATACGTGTCTTCAGTTCTGCAAAGTTGCTCACGGATGGAGTGGAGGAGAAACGTTAAAGATTGAACCAAACAAACTCATAAAAGAAAAAAGAAGACCTATTTGTAGAAATATTCTTGTAAAGCTGGAAAACAAGTAATATATTTTGATAACATGCTGTTTTAGTAAGCTTTTCAGGCATATTTTCATTGCTCCTTAATGGATGTGATCACTCAAATCAATGCCCCAATGAGAAACAGTAAATAAATAAATAATTAAATAAATACATACATACATGCATACATACATACATACATAAATAAATGGTGACACTTTATTTTTAGTGGTTCTTTTAGATGAAACAAACACTCAACAGACTCTCAGTAATGTCAAAAACATATGAGGGTTAGGGTTAGGTTTTGGGTAAGGTTGGGTAAGGTTAGGTTTTGCGTAATGGAAGTAACATATTAACACTACATCTACTTAATGTAAGTAATGTATCAACAGAACATCTATAAGATATTCACTTTAGTGTATTCAGATGCTTCACTACTGCCACTGATATGGTGTTGATGTGTTACTGATAATCTGTTAAGAGTTTATTAATCATCTACAAAAGACATAGTACTTCATCATCTCAGCCATCAGGCTGTGGAGAAAACCTCTGACACCACGCTACATCTCCTTCGGCAGCTGCAAGTCATTACCATTTGTTATACATTCTGTATATCAACAAGGAAAACTTTAAATAAAGAGTTCCATATGTTAAGAATGCCATTTGTATGTTGGACGTAAAATGGTTTTGGGTAATTTAACATGATCCGTTTGGAGAAAGAGTCTAGACCCCTTCCAGCACATTCTATCCCTTTACCCTTGGAAGGAAAAAAAAAAAAGGAGGGGTTGGATGGAAAACACACCGACGTACACAGACGCACACCAGTACACTAACATTTACACTACGAATCACAACCACATTGTGATGTGTTAGGTAAAGTGAACTGTGGCCTACAGACATCTCTCTCTCTCTCTCTCTCTTTCTCTCTCTCTCTCTGGATGGAATGCACTGAACCTGTTGCGTTTTGGCTTCTGCTATTGGCTGGGGCCCAGCATTGCCTATTAATGCGAAATGCCTACAGCGCAAAAACAAACAAGGCTGTCCCCGTGCTGTGACACAGCGCTACATTAAGGCCTCAGCCTGTGACAGTTCGCCGCTAAACTGTTGTAAACACCTCTCACCCGAGCGAGAGAAGTTAACAGCAATCTGTGGGCAAATTAATGAGGGGCTTCCCTCCGCCCGCACCTGGCACCGTGCCAGCCCTGCAACAGGCGGGCATGGGAGGGAAAAAAATGAAAAAGAAAAAAATCTCCCATGTAGGGCCAGCCGGCGGCTGCGCTGAAGCTTAACGACAGAGGATGGAGATGGATTCCAGATTTGCGAGAGCAAACTCCGGAGTGTATATCTTTAAACCTGACTGCGGTTCAAAGCGACAGCTTGAGTGGGCCGAGCCCTAAACCACACACGCACCCACACCCACGCACGTAGGGCTTTGGGTTGAGCTCATTTACAAAGTGGCCTGTGTGAAGAACCCCAGCCCCCATCCCGCCCCCTTTTCTCACTTCAAAGCAACTTTATTAGAGAAAAGATTAGGCCACACTTAACCCCTAATGAGCCATAGGAGAGGACCAGTGAAGGCTTTTCTATACGCCACTTTTATTTGATAGTTTCAGTATGAGTCCTAAAAAGAGGAGGGCTTACTCAACATTCAAGCACTCTTCCCTATTTTCTGCACTTTCTTCCCTCCTCTCTGCCTGCATACAGCTGCATTTCTTCCTCTTTCTTTTTTCTTTTTTTTACTCTTCTCTTTTCTTTCTTTTCCTCCTCCCCCCCCACCTTGCAAAATAGGCCAAGGTAACTTGCAAGGGGCCTCCCCTGGGAACCGTGTGATATTTAACTACGGCTACAGTGGCATTTACTAATTTTATATGTGCAGAATTTATGTCAGATTGTTATTCAGAGATTTGCAGAGAGCGGAGCAAAGGTGGCCGCTCTCCGTCCACTGTGTATACAGTGGTATTAAGTGAACTATTCACAACACGTCCTATGACATGTGCGTCGCTATTTTGTCTATAACCGCCGCACTCTCCCCCCTCGCGTCACAATTAAAGGCGAACCTTAGCATTTGGAGACAGAGACCTGCACAGGGGGGCAATTTGTTGTCTGAGAGCTTCAGCTTCAGATATGGATTGTTAAGGTAGAGAAACGTAACTGAGTCTTCTCTTTTTTTAGGGGCCAATATCAGGCTAAACTGAATTTTTTTTCTCGCTTTTATCGAAATAAAAGCGTTTCATGTAGTGTGTAAACATTGTTAAAGGGCTCATATCATGTAAAACCCTATTTTTCTTGCTTTTATAAAATAAGAGTTTAATGTGTCATGCAAACATTGTTATAGTTTCAAAACATACGATTCACTCTCCAGCCCATACTCCATATATTGCTGCTGTCGGAACAAAACCTTATATCTCCATTTTCAGTTTTTGACAGAGTTTGAAAACTATGCCTGTTACCCTTTACATTGTGCGTAAATTTCATGATGAATGGACCAAAAGAAACGGCCCAAAATTATTTGGAAAACATTCTGGTTCCATTGACTTACATTAAAGGTTTTTTCCTTCTCCTGTAAAGTTATGATTTTGGAGATACGAGGTTTTGTTCTGACAGCAGCGATATATAAACATCACATCATATACATAAACTGTCAAAACAGCTTGTTTTTAATTTGCTGTTCCTGTGATGTCATGAACACCAATGCATTTACGCATATCAACCCCTTCAGCCTACAGCAGTTTTGCCCCACCCACTCACACTGAAGTTATAAGGAGTGTTTCAGGCTGGACTGCTTTTTGAACTAGGCACAATACAGGGCAGCCAATCAGAACAGAGGTCCTTCACATACATCAGTCCTAAAGGCCCAGTTAAAAAAGGCTGTTTAATTCTAAGGGATAAAGAAAAGTTGGAAAATGGTCTAGTATAAATGATACATGATTTATTTTTTTGGTTCATATTTGTTTTTTTATTTGTTTTTTGGTTCATAAGTCTACACATATGTTATAAGTGGACCTCAAAGAAAAGAATAAAAGAAAAGAAAAAATGTCTGATTATGGTGCCTTGAAAGTTATTAAATTTATTGTTTATTTGATGTCGCAAATACCAAATACATGTAAATATATCTGCCTATTCAGCCGACAGCAAGTTTACTTATCACCTAGAAGTTATAAGAAATGTTGTGAGGCAAAAAAGAGGGCAACAATCAGAAAAACAGGTTGTTTACAAATGTCGGTCTTAAAGGGACAGGAACAAAAAACAGCTTAATTCCAAGGGATACACAGAGGTTGGAAAATGGTTATGTAAAGATAAATAATGGCTATTTTAGTACATAAAAACACATAAATGTTGGGTCAAAAAAAGAGATCCAGTAGAGATCCAGGAAAAAAATCTAATCTAAGACCAACGTAGCATATGGGCCCTGTGAAAGGAGAACATGGCTATGTCTGCAGCTCAAAGGCAAAAAGATAATGCCCTGTCTGAAGGTGTCTCTGATGGACTTTCCACAGTTGAGGACTTCCTGAAAGACTGTCATTTGTAAGCAACCTTTATTCACGTTCGCATAGAACGTCCTAAATGGAGAAACAGGAAGTGCCCTGATATAAAAAAGTGAATCTTGGATGAGAGAGAGAAAGAGAGAGGGTTCAGCGGATTGACCTGAGGGGCTTAAAATCAAATTGCTGGGGTATTGTATTCCCTCCTTTTTCCAGTTCTGCCAGTAAGCTCCTTATTGATACACATGTGCTGAGACCACCCATACCTGGGGCTCATCCCTCTGTCAAAGCGGCCTTCGTTCTAAAGCTAATGCCAAATCCCCCTGGGGGAGATCCCGTCTCCTGACTCAATAAAATAATTAGGTTTTTTTTTGGTGGGCACCGCCGTTAATCAAGCTCCGTAACATATGCAAAAAATGTATTTGCTCTTATCCTCCCTGCCTGCTCCCACCGCCACTTTTATCTCCCAAAGTCGCTGGTGTGCACTTCTGCCTGCCTCTTAAAAAAGAAGTAAAAAAAAGAGAAGAAGAGGCAGTGAGAGAGATAGATGGCCAAAGTGCTTTTTTAATTTTGTGTTTAGTCTACAGGAGGGCGAGATTATGACTCCCCGCGCTGGAGAGCAGCTCTCGTATCAGCAGAATGGCCCCGGATCTCAAATAAATCCGAGCCAAGCCAGTGAGATGGAAGTCCATGTAATGGTTTTGTTCAAATAAACACCAGCTATTTTTTTCTCTTCCCAGAGATTCCTCTGTGCGTAATTGTCAGCCGTAACCACGAACATCTGTTTAGTGCTGACGTCTCACTTAAACATTGTCCCAACAATTACAGCGCTCTTAAACAAACAGGCTGTGATATGATTGGGGGGGAGGGTGGAAAATACAGGCTAAGGAGGCGAATATGCAGAAGTATAATGTAACCATTTCAGCTGCCGTGTTATTAGAATTAACAAAAGAGTTGCAGAGAATGCCGTAGGGAGAAGATGTGCTAAAGCCATGCTGACAACAAGCCAGAGCCCCATCAGCTGAGGATGCTTTATAACACTTTGCAGCTTGCGGAGGCTCTAAAATATGGAGTGTTAATGCAGGTCCTGACACGTCTGCATGTTTCTGTCTCCCCCCATAACAAATAGAAGTGAGTCAAGGGGTTAAACTAAGCATGTAATTACAACTTCACAGAAAAATATTCTACTCACCTCTCTCCAGAACTAATTAATGTTACTTCACTTATTTTGGGCAACACTGTTTTACTCTGCAAGGCCTGTCTCTCCGGTGGCTGCGTCTTTAATTCAGATCAACAGGGGCTGAATCTCTCTAATAGACGCTGTTTGTTCACATACAGTGTGAAATGTGGAACTGCTGTGATTCACCTTCACTTCATGCCACAGACAGAGCAACATTTGTCTGCTCTTTGACACCAGAGGACGTGTTCAGTGAGCATGTGGTCACTGTTGTAAAAAACGTCTTAGAAAGAGTAACTTTATATGTTTGGGAAGTGAAACTTTTCGACCTATTCTCTATTTGTTGAACCTGTAGCATATAGATGATAGACAATAATTTTGACACATCTGCTGTAGTAAAACAATAGAAAATCCCTTGACTTGCAATACACTTATAGTGCTTTTTCACCAGACAGTGTAGTGTGTTACAATACATTTGCAATCTTGTGTTAATGCCTTTGGTTGTCACTCTGATTTGATTGAGCATTAGTGAGGTCTGATGTTAGATGATTAGGTCTGGATCATAAACGCCACCCCAACTCATCCAAAAGGTACTGGATAGAGCTCCATTGCTCCAGAAAATGCAGTTCCAGTGCTCCACAGCCCAATGCTAGGGTGCTTTATACCCCTCTAATCAATGTTTGGCATTGGGCATTACTGCTCATGTGTGCTTTCACTCATTAGCAGTGGTGTCTGGAAGCTTTTGAACACATATGGTGTTTTTCCACTACACCGTACCAGAAACTTTAGTACAAGAAAACTGGAGCTGTGCTTTTTTCCATTGGCCATTGATGCAGTATCAAAGTTTCTAGTATTAGTTTCTGGTGCCTGTTAATTATTGATATCAACGAGACCTGATGGTACTTGACGGTGTTCTCTTTTGTCTTTGGTAACAGTTTCAGCTGAAGCCAATAACCGTTTAGCAAATTCCCACTTTTCCAGGTGAAGATAAAGTCACTGAGCACTATTACACGACCAATAACAGCACCAGAACATAAATAAGAATAGTATGTAAATGTATTTACTGCATTTTTTTAGTGTTTTTGCTAATATTTTCACATTTGACAGCAAAACGTATAAGCTTTGCTTGGGTATGTGAGTGCAGAACAGTGCAATACAAAGAGACAATAAAAACATTAATAGTAGTTAGTATGACGGTTCCAGCTGTTTCTCAGGGAGCTATCTTGTGAGTTCCAATGATTTGGGTCAGTTCTTGTATTTGAATGTTCAGTGGAAAAAACGGCCATACTGTTGCTGCATGCAATGGCACACAAATGTGAAAGGTTCTGCAAAGCTATGCAGGTTCTTATTGCTGGGCTTTAAGCCTGGTTTTAAGCACTGTGTACTTGTTTAACTTGTTTAACTTCAGTGCTTGTTTAAGGATGGAAAGATAAAGTTCTTCCAGGTCTGTATTTTACACCCGGTAAACCGGATAAGTAAATCCAACACAAATCTATCACAAAAGTGTTAGTTTTGCTGAGCTTTTTCCATCAACATAGTCATGAAAACTCTGTGTTTAATTAATGCAGGCGTGCGATGAAGAGCGAAGCCTCGTCTCCCACAGCATCAGAAGAACACAGAGAAGCCTCGGAGCCCCTTTCATCCCGGCCGGCCGCATTGCATGCCCATTCTTAATACATGAGCCCATCGCTGGCCATTGTGGGGGGAGTCCAGCATCAACCAACAAAGCGATCAATAAAACATGCAGGGCCGGTGTTCAAAGGCAGGGTAAACGCAGCAGACATGGAGGAGAGGCCAGCAGACGTGCATGTTTTGTCAGATGGGCTGAGAGGTAATGAGACACACACAACACAGGCCACAGTCAGAGGAGCAGCACTTCACCTAACTACAACTACCTCTCACACTGAGAGCGAGGCAAAGAGAAGCAGGGGGAGAGGAAGAGAGAGATAGACAAGTAGAAAGAGACAAATACAGTGTCAAGGAAACAGCAGAGTGAGAGGGAGGTAAAGAGAAGGACCAGGTCAGGCTAGAGAGAGTGAAAGAGAGATGGAAAAAGACTAGAGGCAGAGTTCGAGATGAGACTGGAAATGGAAAGTGAGATAAAGAGAAGAGAAAATATAGAAATAAAATGATTAAAAGGCCTATATTCTTCTTTTGTGTATAATCTGCTTTTATCCCTACAATAGAATTGGCCAAGCCCAAAGTGGCAAAATGTTATGGTTTAATGGTTTAAACATATATATATGTATGGTGAAATGTGGCCTGTGCAAAAGAAATGGCACTTTTTTCCAGCATGTTAAACTCAGCTAATAAAAAGCAATTATGCAGTAAAATTCACAGAAAAACACAGTATTTTAGTTTGTTCCCTGTAGAGGACATGTTAACTTATTTTCACTTAGAATGCTATTAAAACAACTTTACCCGTGTGAGCAACTCAGACTGTTTCAGCCCAACCAGAAGACATAGGCTGTAATCTAAGAGAACATGTGAATATTTTATGTTTCATTTTTTCCAGCATGTTAAAATCAGCACAGAAATTATTCAGCAAAATTTACGTTTGTTCCATGTAGAGGACATGTTAACTTATTTTCACTTACAATGTTATTAAAACAACTTTACCAATGTGTGCAACTTGGACTGTTTCACCCAAACAGGAAGACACAGGCAGTAATCTAAGAGAACATGCGAATGAAGGTACGAGGATCTAGCTTTAAAGTTTGAGAACAAAAATAAAAAATCAAATTTAACTTCCACTCACACTGAAGTGACTGATCTTTGGGGAACTAAAAAAAAACAATCTTTACACCACACATATCCAGTATCGCTCCTGACACAAGCTACAGCTCGGAGAAGCAGGGGATGCATCTTTCATAGGCCCGTGCGAGAGTTATCTGTTTGTTATGGTTATTCGTGAGGTGTCTCTCTCAGGTGGAAAACAGCTTTAATTGGGTCCAGAGGATAACTCACACCAGCGCCTCCGCAACACGTAATTGGAATTAAGTTGAGACATCCTCCGCTCCAAACAATCATGGCGACGAAAGCGGTCGGAGGCGTAATATTGCCCACGCAGTGCGGACTAAATTAACAAAGACGCACCAACATTAGTGCAGGGGTAAGTGGTATCGCACTAATAGAATCAAAGGCACTGGAATCAAAGTTTTAATATAAGGGGGGAGGGGGTGTGGGGGGCATGGTGTTGTCAGTTGGCGTCAGTGGAGGAGGTTAATTGGGATGCTGCGCGGATTCCTCTGTTGAGCAAACACGCTCTTTGAAGGTGACTATGGAGAAGCGCGTTGCCTGGTGATTGCCCTGGCTCATCATTTATCATAATTACGCCGAGCAGAAATTAGAGCCGGCCCTGTTCAAACCTCCATCATGTCTGCTTTTCCTCGGACACGCGCACCTCATCATCAGCGGACGGATCGACTGTCAATCATCTTCGCCACCGCTGTCCTCAATCTATAATCTCCAACTCCCCTGGAGAGAGACTGAGAGACAGAGAGAGAGAGAGAGAGAGAGAGAGAGAGAGAGAGAGAGAGAGGGAGAGAGAGAGAGAAATACAGAGAGAGTTACCACTCTTCCATACATTCTACAGATTTCCTAGTGTATGTGCACAAGTAAATAAATAAATATATAAATAAATAAGTAAGAAACTAGTGTTCTCATAAATCTTTGATGACAAGCCTATTGATTGCATGAGTTTGAAGCTAAACAAGTATATCCATGGCCCCAAGTAGTGCACGTGGAGGGTGATAATTATTTATTACTTTTGGAAAGGCCAGAAAATACAGCAGCTCTGTCTTTATCAACGCTGGGGTCATATTTATAAAACTCTTAAAAATAAAGGTGCCCTGCAGCGATACCATAGGAGAACCACATTAGGTTCTTAAAGAACCTTTAAGTGGATATTTCAATGAAAAACTCAGTGGAATCCACTCAATTTGTTTTTGTCAAGTTTTTCACAGAACCAAAAGTGCTTTTATAGCATCAAGTCCTAGTTATGTCTGCTTGTTTACTATACCCTTAACACACACAGTAAAACATCTGTAAGCAAAAGCTCATCGCAGTCCAACCTAACCATCTAGTTATGTTTTGACTGAGCTACACTCTTTAAATGAAAGGTTCCCAAACGATTCTTGGCTTGGACATATGGTTCTAGGAAAACCTCTGAATTGGCATGCAACCACTACATAATGTGGAAGTTGTTTAAAGTTCTTCATGCTCTCATGTCTCATTTAGCAAAATGGTTCTTAAAAAAATGATACATTGAAAGATTGTTTGGGGAGCCAAAGGTGGTTCTTCGGTGGCATCTTCTTTACCTTAAAGACAACCTGAATCAGAAGTGATTGCATTTTCTTTCATACTATGATGTATTTCTGAGAGAAATGCCATATTAACCCCTTAACAAGCCATGGGCCCACCGGCGAGCCCAAAGGTTTACTACACATTTCTATAACTTAAGAATAGCTCCATTAGTTTACATTGAATCCCTGTAGTTACTGAATAATAAGCTTTTGTATGAAATAAACAAGTAATGTAAAGGAGATAAGTAAAGTTTTGAGCTAGCTGAGCACTTCGCCTGATGATAGGTAGGGATAGTGGGAAGGGGAGCTGAAACATGATATTGATTAATATTATTTTTCCTACCCAATGCTGCACAGTGATATAATCAAATCTCAGAAGTTGTTTTAGAGGTGGCAAAAGGCATTATGTAACGCTCAAAAATGAGCAGAAAACAAGAATTTGTCTATTTAATGGTATGATATGATGAGTTGTGTTTAATATGACAAGGAACATGAAGTGATAAGGTAAAAAAAACTTCTTATTTCTTAAAAAAAAAACTTCTTTGAATCCTTTAAGATTGTAGTCTGGGGGCTCCTGAGAGTTTCAAGTGAGGAGAACTGCCACTCAACAAGGTCTTCTGAATATCTCAGATGCTAGAAGGTGCTAGCCAAAATGTATGGGCTCCTATTGAACCTTTGTACAAAATTGTGATTAGTAAATGCTTAATCATTTTTACGCAAAGAATCTGCTTATTTTCTCAACTCAGAACAGCATAAAATATTTCTACCCTGCTGGTATACTGTTCAGGGCTTTTGAACTCCAGTTATAGGACTTTCTAACAGTGTAATGTTCATGATGTCAGTGAGCGTGAACCACTTTACTTATACAATGAACTGTTCGCTTGCAAACCAATCAGCACTCAGTAGCAGTAAGGGTAGCATCCTACTGTCTGAAACCTGTTTGCTGTATAAAATATGAAACGTACGTGAGTAAACTATGTGTAGGTTTTCCTTGATTTTTTTAATGGAATGCATTCTTCTACCTTATCTTTGCTCTCTCAGACTGGGTAGGCTGGACCTCCTTCTCCCCTCATCACTCAGTGCGAGCCTAGCCAATGTGGGCTTCTGTTACAATTGGCTGTTAGTGTTTTCCCCCATGCGCGTCAAGCAACAGTTTGAAAAGAAGTGATGCCACTTCATGAGTCTTAAAGGAAGCACATGCTAGGCCTCACTCTCCCAGGTTGGTAGCATCATGTGTTGGTTGGAGACCTGGCTGATGGGTGGGAACTGGCCACGACTCAATTGAAACAGTGGAAAAAGTGGGTAAAGATCCAAAAAAAGACTAGACTGAGCTAATTCAGCTTCTTAAAGTAGAGGCAGATACAGATATTCTTGCTGACAAAGTATTACTAACATACAGCGCAAATGTCTCTCGAGCCAGCTGGATGACAGTATCACAACTATCAGCACTATATCATTTAGCTCTTTGCTGAGTGACAGTAGCAGTCTCTTTCTTAGCACTGCTGTGTGATATATGACCTGGTCCAAGCAGCTGTGTCAAAGACAGACAACATCTAAATCTCATACAAGAGGAGGCAGACACAGAGGGCTTCGGTGAATAGAATAAACCTGTTCTGTCTGATAAGGCCTCGCAAAGCACAGGAAAAGGCCCTAATGTGACAGCTTACACTTCTCACGTTTAACCAGTGACAAATCCAGTGTGTTCATACATATAAACAAGCGGATAGCAGCTTACACATCTGTGGGGTGGGAAGACAGCTTTTCCTTGTGTTTCCTGAGCTCAGACACGCATAATTCATGTTTAAGATCGGAGCCACAGAAAGCCAAATATGTGACACATCACATTCCAATTTGTTGCCCAATGAAAAATTGAAGAGTTATGAAATACTAATCAAGCCTCTTGTTTACACGGTCCTGATCTTTGACTTGTGTGTGCATGTGTGTGTGTGTGTGTATGTGTGTGTTGCTCTCACTGATCCTCATGTTTGACACTGAAGCCCCTTCTGGCCCAGCCTGTGCTTGTGACACTGTGTTCAAACACTGCTGCGAGACCCAGACATTAGCTATTACATGCAGCTTTGCAGAAAGAGACCCCCACATATTTACCAGTCCAAAGTGTTTCTTCTACACAAACCTCCACCCACTTGTTTTATACAACCTCCAACATATCTGTAACAATTATGTCCACCTTTCATTTAATTTCCAGTCACGTTCTTCATTTTTCAGCATCAGGAAAAAATATATTTAACAATAAAGCTTCAGTTTAAAAATAAAATCACAATTTTTAGTATTTAATGTTTCCACTTTTACAGCTTTACAGCTGCCATTCTTTTTCAGGAGACTTGCATTCAGGTTTTCAAGGAAATGTGCAGGGAGATTTTTCCACACCTCCAAAGTTCAGTCTTAGAAGTTGGAAGTATTTTCTGCTTCTCAGGATCCAATAATCCTAAACACACTCAAGGATGTCTGGACTCTGGGGTGGTCAGTCCATTGTTCTGAGTACACCAGCAGCAAAGTTTCTCTTTCTCTTTTTTATATTTAATAGCCATTTTGACTGAAGATAAATGAAGGCTGGTTCCTGATATTTGCACTTTGCCATATATATGCAAGCAGCTAGATGTAATATTATGTCCCATGTGCATTATTATTATTATTAATAGCTCTGATATTGCAGGTTAGTCCTGTTTTCTTTGGTTTTCCATAAACTTTTCCTTAATAAACTCAAAAACGCACTCACACTCACTCACACACACACACACACACACATCCTGCAGAGGTCAGTATAGTAATACTGCATATCAAACAGTTTTTCCTTAACATCACTGTTGTAGACACTCAGCACCTCTCTGAATGATCAAGCATCTCATTGCAGAGCCTCCACCAACACCCTGCTCAGAAACTCATGCAGTGCATCAGAAAGATACTCACACAGTGCGTCAGATTTTGTTAAGACAGCAACAATATTAGTTTCATAGCAGTTACTCAATCATTCATTGTACTTACTGAATAATAAGTCTTAAGATTTCAAATGAAATAATAAAGCTAGAGCAGAGTTACTCAAAGTGTGGCCTGCAGGCCAAAGTTGCCCCATGAAGACATTTGATTTGGTCAGACAGGAAGGTCCCCTATCCCACCCCATTACCCCCCATATTTTAAAGTATTTCTGTGACAAAATATAGTGTTTAGTCTCTGTTTAGTCCTGTTGGCTCTCACACTCTCACACTGCACTTTAGCAGCCCAAGAGAACAAATTTGGGAACCCCACTGGAAAATTCCAGCTGCCCTTTACACTGTGTGACAAAATGATCTGAAATGATGAATGAAAATTAGGCTACATTAAAGATAAGAATGTTTTTTTTTTCATTCTTCCATAAAGTTATCACTTCAGACAAGGTTTCTTCTGACAGCAATGGTACGCTGTTTCTCAGTATCCAACATTTCTCTCAAACTGGTGAATACATCGCCTTGAGTGGAGGGTGGGGGTTGGAGGGGCACACAACCCTCCATGCCATCATACAGGCACAGGGTAAAAAGCTGATATTATCTGCTCTAGCTGAAGGGAATTGTGCCGTTTCTTTTGTTAATTAATTCCATACCTGTCTCCACTCTCAACCCTTGGAATTCTTAACACGTTCGGCACTCGTACGTACACCACCCAGCGGAGGGGTTAGAAAAGGAAGGGGGTAAGTATGAGCTATGAAAGTCACTGCACTGCTTTCTCTCTCGCTTTATCTTCCTCTCACTGTCTCTTTCTCTCTCTCGGTCTGTCTGGTTCTCTCTCTCAGTCTCTGTCTGTCTGTCTCGCTCGCTCTGATTTTAATTGCGAGGTGTAAAGTGAAATGGCTGCACTCTACGATAGTGCTAAAGAAGCAAGAGTGTCACCGAGAGTCAGGGTGTGTGTGTGTGTGTTTGGGGGGGTGGGTGACAGACATAGGAGTGAGTCCCCAAGGTGCTCTCCAAGGAGCAATAGATAAAGATTCCCTTGGGAAATTTTTCTCATTAGTCCTCAGACACAGTTCGGTAATTCAGTGGTGTCAGGTTACCATTTGTCATGAGACAAAAAAAAAAAAAGTCGTTTCTCCATGCTTTGCTTCTTTTATTTGGTTATGTCACCTCAATGGAAAAAAAATTATAAGCCTGGCTTGCATTCAAACAAAGGCCTCATGCACAGTTTACACTGAGCGTGCTTAATGAAGGATGGCAAACTTGGTGTGCGATGCTTATCAGCCTGCATGTGATAAGACTGTCTGTAATGATTAAATATGATCATTTCCATGATCTCCACACATTTTCTCCCTATTCAAGGCCATGGAGGGTTTTCTTTTTCTCATTGGTCATTGCAGACTCTGCTGTCTTCAATTATTTTCCCAATGCTGTACAACTACAAAGACACTTACATGTATTTATGAATTTAAATGACCCGAACAGCATTTTAAAGTGCCAATATCCTGAAAAAACCTACGGAGCCCTACTGATGACAACTTATATAAATAAAAATAATGCATGGCCATACCTTATTAACATGTCGGAACAAGATCCTAATGCGTGGCCACCACTTAGTAAGGCGTGAGAACAAGATCTTGCCTTACTAAGTCGTGGCCACATATTAGGATCTCGTTCCCATGCCTTACTAACTCATGGCCATGCATCAGGATCTTGTTCCCATGCCTTACTAAGTCATGGCCACGCATTAGGATTTTGTTCCCATGCCTTACTAAGTCATGGCCATGCATTAGTATCTTGTTCCCATGCCTTACTAAGTCATGGCCATGCATTAGGATCTCGTTCCCACACCTTACTAAGTCAGGGCCATGCATCAGGATCTCGTTCCCATACCTTACTAAGTCATGGCCATGCATTAGGATCTTGTTCCCATGCCTTACTAAGTCATGATCATGACTTAATTATCTTGTTTGCATGCCTTACTAAGTTGTGGCCACACAATGGCATCTCGGTCCCACGCCTTACTAAGTTGTGGCCACACAGTAGGATCTCGTTCCGATGTGTTAATAAGGTGTGGCCATGTATTAAGATCTCATTCCCATGCCTTGCAAAGTCATGGTCATGCATTAGGATCTTGTTCCCATGCCTCACTAAGTTGTGGCCATGCAATAGGATCTCGTTCCTATGCCTTACTAAGTCATGGCCATGCATTAGGATATTGTTCCCATGCCTTACTAACTCATGGCCATGCAATAGGATCTCGTTCCCATGCCTTATTAAGTTGTGGCCATGCATTAGGATCTCGTACCCATGCCTCACTAAGTCATGGCCATGCAGTAGGATCTTGTTCCCATGTCTTACTACGTCATGGCCATGCATTAGAATTTCGTTCCCACACTTTACTAAGTCGTGGCCATGACTTAATTATCTTGTTCCCAAGCCTTACTAAGTTGTGGCCACGCAATGGGTTCTCAGTCCCACGCCTTACTAAGTTGTGGCCACACATTAGGATTTCATTCCCATGCCTTACTAAGTCGTGGCCACGCATTATTTTTATTTATACAGGATGTCACCAGCGGGGCTCCATAAAATCCCCATTTTTATCACTTTTTTTGATAAAATATTAAATTTCAAAATGTGACATTCACTATTCAATCCATACAATCCAAATATAGAAACTTAGCTACAAAAAAGTCCCAATTTTAATTCATTGATTTTGTGATGTCACAAAACCTACATATTTAAATATCCACCCATTCAGCCTACAACAGTTTAGCTCCGCCCATTCACACTGGTGTTATAAGGAGTGTTTCAGCCTGGTCTGCTTTTTAAATAAGGTTCAATAAATCACAGCCAATCAGAACAGAGCTCACTGACATATCAGTCTTACAGGCACAGTAACACAAATAGCCTCATTCTAAGGGATAAAAAGAGGTCATGTAAAAATGAATTATGAGTTTTTGCTACATAAATGCAAACAAACATTATAAGTAGACCTCAGGGAAAAAAATAAAATCTAAGAAAAATACAGGATACAGGCTCTTTAATGCTTAACTCGTTTTAGTTACCTCCCTAGTGCTAAAGCAGGGAGAGCATGGTTAGACATACACACTGTAAATCCCACGCAACAAAGCTAACCTGTGTTGGCGCAGTTATCTTCTAATACAATATGTGCTACCGGAACAAAAGCCGCACTCTGTGTTTCAAAAGTGGCCTGACTTTCGGACGTTTTTACTGCACTGTCCGCTGCATTAATCCTCCCACAACAAAAGGAGCCTTTGGTAATGTGTCACAATGCGGACAAAGCCGTACCAAGATAAATGAATTCCTGAGGATGCTTGTTTGAAAAGGGAAGATTCATTCTTTCTAAAAGACGTGACACAACAGATATAACAAAGAAGGTGTAGTGCTCCCTTTAGACCTGGCCAGAGGAAGAGCTGGTGAGGAGAGAAGCAAAAGAGTGCCCAACAGTTTATGAATTCTGCATCACAATCAATACCGGGACTGTTCCTCAACCTGGAAAATAATGAGTCATAAAAAAATCACGACATTCATTTCCTGAATGATAATAACAGAAAGAAAACACAAGTCTTTGTCATTGGCAGGAGAATCACTTTCCTTGGACTTACAGTTGCTTCTGCACACATATGACTGGATATTCACTGAATACATCCATGCTATTGTCGGCAATGACTAAAGCATGCAATTTGATAAACTCTAAAAAATCCTGATTCTTTAAGGGTTCTTTAGTAAGGTGAATTGTTCTATTTGGAGCCATGAGTTGTATATAGAACCATTTCTTGCTTAAATGGTTCTTTGCATGGTAAAAATAGTTCTTCGGATGGAGAATGCGTTGTGTATGGTTCTAAACAGCACCAAAAATGGTCCTGCTATTGTTACGATGTCAAGCTTCTAACAATGGAAGAACTCTTTTTGGTGCTACATAGAATCATTTTCAAAAAGGTTCTACATAGAACCACATATAACACATTCTCCATAATCTGAAGAACCATTTCACCATGCAAAGAAACATTTAAGCAATATATATATACATATATATATATATAATATATATATATATATATATATATATATATATATGTAAGAACCATCTTTTTCAACAGTGGGTCTTGTTGAGGTAAATGGTAAAATTCTGTTGGAACTGAGGACACAAAACTTTCAGTCTATACCACATTAGTATTCATCAGTGAATGTTTTCCTAAGATTTTAATTTAATTTAAAGTTATCGTGGTGTGCTCAGCATTGTTTTGTAGGAAAAAATCATCTGTTGTATTAAATTTTACCATGTTTTTGTCATTCTGAAATTGAAACTAATGCAAAAATATCAGAAGTCCAGACTGGAACCTGTCGATACAGAAAGAAAATCAAACACAAGCGGCTGAATGTTAATTCATTACACTGTAAGGACCTGATATTCATTTACAGCTAAAACACTGCTTGTCAAAGGAGATACAATGTTGGGTTTTACATTAATTAGCTGTTTTTTGCAAAGCATATTGGGAAAGTGACCAGTACCACAGAGTTTCTAGTGAGAACTGACACTTAGTAATGTCTTTCAGGTTTGTAAGACACTAGTGGACGCTACAGTTTTAACGCTTTTGAACTCCAGGTATAGGGCTTTCTAACAGTGCCTCATGCATGTTCGTGACATCGGTGAGCACAAACCACTTTACTCAGCCTATGAGCTGATCAGCTCACCAGCCACTCAGCACAAGCAGCAATGTTAGCGTCAGACTCAACAAAACCTGATTGTAGTGGAAAAAAAGATTTTCTTTTATTTTTTAATGTAACGCATCCTTCTACTTTCTAAAATTAACAGAAGTTCCTGTAAAAATGGCTAAAATGTTACATTTTCAGCCATTTAGCTCCACTGACTCCCACTCATTTAGGATTTGCTCACAGGTGCCCTCTAGTGTTTTGGAGTCATTTTATTTTAGGGGCCCCCTTAAACTGGTTCTGGCAGTTTTCATCTACAGTTAAGTTTCCTTTTAGTTTTTGTTTTAAGCTGTTATTTCTACCCAAAAGATCCACTTGTATGCATTTTGCATTTTTGGCATTCCCACCGTGATGGACTTTTGTGCTTCAGTTTACCATAATCATTCATCACAATGTTGAAGTAGTAGATATTTAGGTAACTGCAGTCTTGGTAGTTTTAGCAACTGGCGTAAATGGTTATATCTGCTTTAATGTGATGTTTGGTTCATGGTGTGACTGATAAACAGTAGCATGATCATTCTCTTAACATGATCATTCTCTTAACTGTCATAGTATGCATGAGCATTCAGTCATTTGTTATCAGGAGCTAGCTTTACATTTGTCATATTTGCCTATATCTTTACATGTTGCTACATAATGCAGCAAAAAAATGAGATCCCTCAGACAGCTGTGGGTGTATATTAGAGCATATATTAGCTGTACATTAGAAATATAGGGTTACATGGTCAATCACTGGTGAAATTACTGTCAGTAAAAAGCTGTATTTTTACAGAAAACATCATAACATCACAACACATTTATAAGCATGGAATAACATATTTATAAAGCAATACTTGAGTGTATATGAACATCGTAATCACAAGACACCATGAGCTGAAGTAAATGACACTGTACTGACAAAAGTGTTTTGTATTTTAACTCATGCAGGACTACATAGAACTGATATGAATTATTTGGGAATGATGCTTTATAACAGTGTTATAAATGGAACAAACATACATCACTTTAGTTTAAGGTCCCTAATGTCAATGCTATGTCATTTACTTCATAGAGCACCTTATGTCATTGTGCAATTACTAGCATAAGCTGATCATAAATACTCAAATATTGCTTCATAAATGTCTTACTAAGTGCTTATGCAGTCCTTGTGTATTTAGCCTTCAAATAAAGTGTTACCCAAAATTTTTACACTTCGTTTTGAGATAGTATAGCAATGGTAGTAATAACTGGAGACTTTATATTTATATTATTTATGTGATTTATATATCTATCATATCTTTAACATTTACATAACTTAGCTAGTGATTTTGATTTTATTGCTTGAGTTTACAAAATACACATTGAGCTTATGTTATTTGTAAATTTGTATATAGTATTGTATATTTACACTTTCTTATCATTAATAATACATGCTCACACCTGCACTAAGTGAAATTCCTTGCACATCTTGTACTTGGCAAATAAAAATGTCTGATCCTAATTCTGATTTCGAAGCACGTCAGGCTCTGCCAGGTTTGGGTCTATTAGGACTCTGGGTAGATAAGGTGTCTTTAATTGTGCAAAGGCCTTATGGTAAACCATGACCTGTGCCATATGCTTGCTGTGTTCAGCGCCCTCCCCTTTATGAGCGTTGGCACATAAATAAAAGCCTCGTGTGTCACCTCACCCAGGCTCCAACAGGCCACAGGGTGGGAACCGACCTGCTCCCAGGTGGTCATTTAACTCCTCTTAACACGACGGCCAATGCAGATTGCAGTCCTGTTGCATAAAGAAGGTTATGCACACAGTGCCGGAAGGTCTCCAGGCCTCATTGCATATTTAAAAAATGCTGAGTCCTGGCCAGGGCCTGCCGGACCATCCTTCATCTGACCTTGGAGAAGGATGGAAGCACCCCCCCACTCCCGCAGCTTTGATGCAAGTCTTTTCCCCCACATTACCCTGCCCTTTATTATTGATATCGCGAGGCGGAGGAAAGTGCGAGACCAGCCACTCTTATTACACTAAAATGTCTAGAGATGCATGCAGACGGAGAACTACGAGACCAGGCGGGAAAATAAGCCGGCCCGAAATGAACACTTGTGTTATTGAGAAGAGAAAGAAGGGCCCCTGTGTTGTGCGGTAACTCAAGGCCACACAGCACCAAGCTAGAATAACACTGGCGGTTAAAGCTATCCATTGTTGATTTTATTGCCCGAGTTTAGCATACCCATGTCAATATTTGGACTGGGTTGAGTCTCAGGCCTCCCATTGCAAGCGGATATGACCTTCCATTTTCCGCTGCTGTGCACTTCAGAAGCGGCCGAGGATCAGATAATGGCCAAACCAGATCCCACGCATAAGTCGCAAAGGTAGAGCGCCCCTAGTGGACAGGGTTATAACAACCTGTTTCAAAGCTAGTGCCAAGAAAAAGGTGTTCAATTTCGAAATGCAGCTCAACTGAGAAAAAGTGTACTTGGGTTTAAATCAATAAATGGACCTATTTGCACTCATAATAGACAAAAAAGTTAGCCAAAAGTTAGAATTCTGACCAGCTGCAAACCTAAAAAGGCTGTCATAAATGAATTATATGAACAAGAGACTAGCAAAAAAACACTTACTTCAGAGCAGACAACGTGGAATACTGATTATCTCAACTATATTCACAATGTATCACGTTATTAGCAGCACCAGCTTTTTGAAAATGAGCAATAATTATGTACGGTGGAATCCGATAAAATATTCCTCAAGTCAAGGTACAGTAATGAACACACTATAATGCACTGCCCCTTTTTTCATAAACTACTTTTTAGAACCATCCTCCTAGTGTAGTGCCTAACATCACCAATTAAGACAGTGAAATGAAGTTTCTCTGGATAATGCACTGGCCATAAATGCCCTTTATAGTGCGTGGAAATAAAAGCCTCCATTATAGTGGGCAGAGGAAAATTTCTTTATAGAGGAAAATGAAGGCTCTATGTGTGCCACAGAAAATGGGGTAGGGGTGCTCAGGATAGTCTAGCTAACTGACCGTCCTTGCAGCAAAGCAGGGTGCTGATCGTGACAGTGGGTATTCCTTCAGAAGGGGAAAGGAAAAGGTTGAGGTCAGTGCATCTTATTTCACGCTAGATGAAGTTTTCAGGTGACATGGGGAAAAAAGAAGTGGGGGTGGGTGCACTGATTGGTGCCTAATTAGGGATTTTGGACCCCTGGGATGTCTTTAGTGCCCCTTTCACACTGGCACTATCACACCTATACATATGCATACGAAGGCTGACATAAACAACACGTTCACACATTCACAAATGTGTTCTTGTACAGGTTTGTCACATCAAGAGCCTTGTAAAAATGAACACACTAGAGCAGCAGACTATATCTGTTGCAATAATGCTATTCCAGTGAGGTATTTGGCAACACCTATACCTCAAAATGTGATGATATACAAATGAACCCCCTGACAAACTCACATTAAAAAGTACAAAACTGTCACTGGGGCAGTCCCTCTCTTGTCACTGGGGTGGTCCCCTCAAGAGTACATCTCAGTACCTTTAGTCAGCGAACATAACTGTACCATAATCCATTGAAATAAAATTTTGCATTGTTGTATTATATTTTCTAAGTTGTATTGACTCCACACTCCCCGTCTCATCTCCAGGCTTTTGTATTTTATTGTTCTGGTTTTAAACATTAAGTTATAAAAAGGTACAAATACATACTTTTCCACTGAGAAAAACTTATTTAAGGTTCACAATTGGACCTTAAAACCACTGGTGTACCTTTGAGGGTACAACACTTTTTGTACCTTGATGAACAAAAAATGTACCTGCACAGAACCATTATTTCTGACAGTGCATGAACATCTTAAAAACTTAAAAAATCAGAAATGAGTATTTGTGGGTTTTTTGAGGAATTGAGTCGTTCACATATTCCAGTGTTTATCATATTAGAATTTCGTGATTCTTTTTTTTTTCTTGTTTGAAAATTCCAGCTGCCCTTTACATTCAGTGAACATTTCACAACAAATGGACCAATAGAAACAGCCCAAAATGATTTTGCTAAAATGTCATTCCATTAATGTACATTAAGTCAGGTCAGGGACATATTTCTGAAAGCCTATTCACTCTCAGTTCAACTTATTCAGATTAAAAAATGGATGTGATTTTTCATACCAATTCAGTCCAATGCGTTAATGGAAGAGAAACACAAAATGGATTTCTCAAGATTTGAGCATGAATAATGAAAGTGCATCATCAAATCATCAAAGCGCAAATCAAGCGCCAGCTCACTGGTACCTCATTTACATTGCATTTCAAGACCAAACTTTATAGTGTTAAAATTATGATGACTGGAAAGAATAAAATGTGAAACAAACAAATCATCTTAGTTTTTTAAGATGCTAGAATGATGTGGTCATGTAGTGTGAAATGTTGTTTTCTTAAAATACTATATGTACACTATATGCACTATATGTATTTTTATAGTACTGTATTATTGCACTGGAATAGTTGCATTTGTTTATACTAATGTGCATAATATTAGTATTACTGATATTTTCTATTTACTAGTATTTTTCAGAAGTGTTTCAGAGCCCATGCAGTGATTTCCACTACAGAATCATGTCCGTTTTTAATGCAGTGCTGCCTGAGGGCCCAAAGATCATGGCCAGCAAATGAATGAAAAGCCAAAAAATACAGTTTTTTGGCTTTTCATACAGAGATTTCTCCAGATTCTCTGAATCTTTTAATGATATTATGTACTGTAGATGATGAAAAGCAAAAGTTCTTTGCTATTTTATGTTGAGAAATGTTATTCTTGAACTATTGCACTATTTGATTGTGCAGTCTTTCACAGAGTGGTGAATCCCTCTTCATCGTTAACGCTGAAAGACTCAGCCTCTCTGGGATGCTTTTTATACCCAATCATACCCAATAAATCATTTGCACATTATTGCATTTTGTTTTGATTTAGATTTTGCACAGCATCCCAACTTTTTTGGAAATGGGGTTGTACATTAAGTCAGGTTAAGGACATTTTGCTTCTGTTAAGCCCTATTCACACTAAATACAATTCTTTCAGATTGAAAGATAACTGATGCAATTTCTAATGAAGTGAAGCCTTCACATCAAGTTTGAAGCATTGACGGATTTCTCAAGTGGTAGTAACAGCGCAGGTTTTGTGCCTGATTCATGAAACTTCATGAAGATTTGAGCACAAACGGCGAATCAGCTTCAGTGTATAAAATCAAGCACCAGCCTACCTGTACCTCACTGACATATGGCCTAAGTCATACAAGCTTCCGTGTTCTACCAACAGCTTCTAAAACCACCTTGAGGCACATTTACTTGAGCTGCAACAAGGACAATGGCACTCTGATTGGTCAGCCTAATTTTTAATGCATTCTTACAAAGCACAGCTGGATCTGATTTTTACTTCTGTACAAATCAGACTCAGTGTGAATAGGCTTTTACAATGCAACCATTTTGGAGATGTGAGTTTTTGTTACAGCACAATGACATTACAGTCCAACCTTGAACCCTCTGGGGTCCAAGGGCATTTCCTTGATTTTAACATTTCTTCTTAAACTTGCCTTTTAAGGCACGTGCATATAACATGATACCCATATGTTTCATATCCAAGGCTACGTTCACACAGCAGGTAAAGTGGCCCAAACCTGATTTTCACACCAAATCCGATTTTTTTGTTTGGCTTTTTTAAATGTGACCTGTGTGCAACATTAGTCTGAACAGATCTCGCTCCTAAACTTTTACAAGGCTTTACATGGCTCATCCAGATGTAAACAATCAAATGAAAGCGTCTCAAATCAGAATTGAAATCAGATTCAGTGTGTTCTTTGCTGTTCACACTGCCACACAAAGAACATATCCGTGTCACATATGAAGAAAAAGATTGGATTTGGGCCACTTTTGCCTGCTGTGTGAAAAAACCTAAATGCTCCCTTGTCTTTGTTGCTACTTTGCAAAAAAAAACCTGCAGCAACTTAATTGGCTGTAAACTCTTTGCATACTATTTCACACGTCTCTCTGATGTTGATTGAATTAAGAATTAGGGGTTTCTGATGTGACGGGTCAGTCCGTAGTGATTTCCTGAGTGTCCACTGGTCAGGTTCACACAAAGTGTAGATGGACACGCAAATCCACCAATTACACATAGTGAGAGGCAAATGATACGTATCTCAGCCCCTCTTCATAGGCTCATAACTCTGGATGTGAGTCATATATGATCTTGTGATAAGAAGGAATTGAAGGGGGACTCTACAGATTCAGGAAATTTTTGAATTGTATTTCTGAGAAACATATATACAAACATTAAATTTTATTTCATAGACTCCAGAGGGTTAATCATCAAGTGCTACATCAAGCATTTGCCAAATGGTTTGTAATATTAGTCACAATCACAATACATAGCAATATAATCACAATATGATATTTTGTCTATACCATATTGTCCTCCAACACATCTAATGACATGAGCTTACATAAACACACCACACTTATACAAACAGAGTGCGGCTGTCATGTGCAAGACACAAAAAACAAACGCTGCTCGCGGAGAAGAAGAGAAATGGGGAAGGAGGAGTGGGGGAGTGGAGAGAAAAGGTTAATGCAGATGTGTGAGTGCACATGACAGCGCTTAGACCCCAGCGAGAGCGAGGGAGCACCAAAACGAGGAGTCCAGGGACTTTCATCTTCATATTCACTGGCCCCTTTTGTTTCCCCCTCTGTGCTCAAACTTCAAATTTATTGCCCAGGCTTTTTTTTCTGAGGCAGAGATGACCTTGAGAGGACCTCGTAGTCATCCATTCCACTCAAACGCTACCTAATTAGCGACACCATGGTTTAGGGTTTGCTAAATCATGGGCTACAATAATCAAACCAAGCGCTGTCAGGGCCTGATACAAGCCACTAAGCAAAAAAAATAAAAAATAAAAAGCCGTCACGGGGCGATACTGCAGCAAAAATAATTATGGCCCCTCTGTGCACACACTTATAATCTAGGCTGTGGCAAAAGACACACTAAAAAGAGGAGGAAAGGAGGAAAGAAGGAAAGAGAGGGAGATTTGAAAAGAAAAATAAAGCAACAAGAAGTCCAAAGCTCAATTTATATATTACTGTATGTCAGAGAGTGAGTGAGCGTATGGGCGAGATATTACAATAAAGAGTATGTGTGTGTGTGTGAGAGAGAGAGAGAGAGAGAGAGAGAGAGCAAGAAAAAGACAGAGAGGGAGTGAAAGAGAGAAGCAGAGAGACAAAAAGAAGCAGAGAGAAAGAGGGAGAGAGAGGTAGAGGTAGAGAGAAAGAAAGAAGAGAGACAGAAACAGACAAAAAACAGAAACAAGGAGAAAGACTGAGGAAAAAAGAGAATAAGAGCAAAGAAAGAGGAAGTGAGAGAGAAGAAAAGAGGCAGACAGAGAAAGAGCAGGAAAAAGAAGGAGAGAAAGAAAGAGACGCAGAGGGAAAGAAAGGACAGAGAGAGAAACAGACAGAAAAAGAGAAATAAAGAGGTAGAGAGAAAAAAGAAATAAGGAGGTAGACAGAGAAAAAGAGAATAGGATCAAAGAAAGAGGAAGTGAGAAAGAAGGAAAGAGGCAGAGAGAAAAAAGAAAGATTAAGAAATGTAGAGAGAAAGACAGAGACAGACTGGAAAAGGTAAAGAGGGAAAAGAGATGGTACGAGAGAGGCAGAGAACGAGAGAATGGAAAAAAGCGAGAAAGAGAGACAGGAAGAGGCGGAGACAGAGAGATGAAGACAGAGAAAAATGAGGGAGAGTGATGGATAGTGAGCAGATAGTGATGAGGAGAGAAAGAGAGAAAGTGAGAAGAAGAAACAGAGAGGAAGAGAGAACAGAGCAAGAGAGACAGAGAGAGAGTAAGAGCAAAGAAAGAAAGAGGAATAGGTAGAGTAAAAACAGAGAAAGAGAGAAAAGAAGGAAACAAATAAAAGAGAGAGAAGCAGAGAGTGAAAAGAGAGGTAAAGAAAGAGAAAGAGAGAGAAAAAGAGAGTTAAAGGCAGAAAGAATAAAAGGCACAGAGTGAGGCAGAGACATTAGGGTCTAAGCAGTGTGTCTAAAACTGGTCCAGGCGAGCTGAGTGGAGGAGTATGACTTGTTGTCACTCTCTCTCTCTCTCTCTCTCTCTCTCTCTCTCTCTCAGTGACCTCACAGAAACACGTCCATTGTCCCTATTGACAAGCAACATTGAGCGGAGCTTACACCAGCCATTTAAATCACTTACTCTCTTTCAGAGCCTTCCGAACAACAACCAGCACGCCGTCTCTTTTATTACTCACTTTCCGAAAGGAGAGGAGAAAAGAATTATAATATGCCAATTTAGCTAAATAATTACCGCATTTTACAGCTACGCCTACACAGCCTCCGCTGGCGTAAAAAAAAGAGATAGAAAAAAAAGCTAATAATTCAATTTCTCGCTTCCTGTAATTGTCACCAAAGCACCTAAAGGTCATATCACTCACCCAGAAGAAAGGGAAAAGGCAGGCAGGGGCTTGAGTCGTGCTCATGGGGGTAATTTAGTGAAGTGAGTGTTAAGAGGAACGCTGCTGTAATGGACTGGCGGTGCGGCTGTGGCCCTTGTGCTGCGTCTGGGAGGGGGATGCGCCTTCTAAGGGTGGCCATCTTGGGCGGCCGACAGTGAACGATTGAGTGATTGTCTCAAAATGGAGCTGCTGTTTGCTTGGCGTGAACGGAGGTGAAGCCCCAGTCAGCAGGCTTTTTTTTCCCCCACTCCTTATTTAATGGCAGTTGTAAAAAGCAGGCGGGCTTGCGCTGGGTGGTGGGCTGGGGTGTGGACTGGGCTTTGAGGTAATTGTCTAATACAGTGCTGGGTATTAAAGTCATCGAGTGCCAAAAGGGAACACGTCGGCGCTTGACCCTGAGCCACTTTGGAGTAATCTAGTATTCAATCCAGCGTGTAATGACTGCGAGGGGCTGTCAATCCTGCAGGCTTTCTCTCACTCGCCTTTGCCCACCCTCGCTCTAAATGCCTGTGGATGGTGGGGTCTAACCAGAGGGGCTGTAAGAAAGAGAAAAAGATGAATGAGTGGCAGGTGTAGCCGTATTCGCCCTGTGTCCAGCCGTAGCCACCGTCCTCCGGCCTCTAATCTCTGCCAAGCACTACAGCCCCTTGGACTTCTTATGCTTCTAGGCCCCTTGCTCCTCTCGCAGCTTTATGGAAAAAGAGACAGAGAATAGAGTTCGGGGCAAAGAGCTTATGGCTGTTTAATACTAATGAGGGCAGAGCTCTTACTTTAGGGAGGAAAAGTTCACACACAGCTGTTTGGGACTTTTAGCTTCAGTTAGCTTAACCCCGCACTCGCCTCTGACCACTCCGATCGATAGTGCTCATCCAGCTACTCAACCATCCATAATGACTAGGAGACAGTCTTCCAGAGGTTTGCGCTGGCGAGAGTTTGACAAGTGCTGGGCTTGCATCTTAAATCTACCCGTTTCTCTGGAGCCCGAAGCCCACACACAGTGTTATGCTTCAGAGAGCAGTGGACAGAATATTCAGTGGTCACATGGGGGACAGTGCACCAAAATTTGGACTAAAAGTTTGTTTTATCACGTGAAAATTTGTACAGCAGTATTTATATTTATTTCCCTCAATACAAAATGACCACAGATACAAAATCAAAATACTACATAAACAGGTGAGGTGATCAAGCGTCCCCTACAGTGGCCTCTAGTAGCAAAGATGCAAAGAAACTGATACTGGATTTCTGACTTCATCAGTGGTGAAAAGTAATGATATACAGTACATGCAATTTGTTACTGTACTTAAGTACTTTTTGGTAACACTTTATTTTGCTAGAACCCTGTAAATCAACCACCGATCCTCAAAATGTTAATGCACTCTCACACTTCTATTCCAAATAAGTGGGAAGAACTGTTTTTTAATGATATGGGCCCTTTTAGGTCAAGCTTACATTCAGGTTTAGGTTCGATTTAATAGAATGCATTACATTCTTACCATTTAAAGGTACAACAAAGTTCAGGAGCACTTAATAGACATTAAGTTGAATGATAATTGGATATTTTTTCAGAGACTATACTTTATTAAATGACCTGTGTCATGGAAAACCAGTTACTATTACTATTACTATTATTCTTTACAGAAAACAGCAAAGTTTTCATATCTGCAGCCACACCTGTCTTAATAGAAATCGCTCATCAAAATATATACAAAAAATATATCAAACTTGTGATATCTAGAATATATCACTGCATTTTTACTTTTGACCCTTAAGTGCATTTAAAAGCAAGTACTTTTGTATTTCAACTTATATAGAACTACAAAGTGTACCTCTACTTTGTCCATCACTGAACACCACAAAGATTCTCTCTGTAATTTTAAAACAACAAGATATTCATCCAAAATATGGAGATTCATTTGCAATATAAAAGTTGGAAATGTTTTACTGACTTTACTAATCCCCATATTCGTAGATATAATTATAGAAGAAAGAATGGCAAGGATCAGATTTTAATCAGGTGAAACTTTTCCTAACTCTGTGGTATCAATGAAAAAAGTTTCTGCCTTTTATTCTTCTCTGTTACCTTAATAGTGTGATGTTTCAGTGCTGCTGGATTTACATGACTGATATGTAAAGAACAAGATTTAACAAACTTCATAGATTTTTTACTTTCTTGTGTCATAAACTATTTTGAAAAAGTAAACATATGAATATGCTAAAAATATCAGTCACCTTTAATTCTTTCAAAGTTTGGACATGGACATTTTTTTAAATGCCACATTTTATTATTTTTTTCTCAACATGGTGAATGTGCAGAAATGCGTCATTTTTCACCATAGATGATGAGTTAAAGCTGCACTATATAAGATTGGTTTTTTTGTTATAATTGAAAGTAGTAGCATTGCCGAGTCAGGAAAAAAACATGCCAAAATACGGCATGTGTGTGCTGCTATAAGTCACCCTGTTAACCCCATAGATATTGGAATGGTTTTTCGCTGGAGTTTTTCAGACCATGTTATACGTCTTTAACATATTAATGTCACACACAGCCTCAAAAAAAGGATCTGGCTTAATGTTTGGGTCTCAAATATAAATTCAACATTATACCAAGGACAATATGATGACAACAGTAGATAATTCACTCACATCCTCAGAAGACACATCCTTCACCAAGTTCTGACTGGGTTCTCTTTGAATACTCTTTAAACACGCTTGCAATCATCAGATTCATTCCCTCAGAAAAGGGGTCCAAAACACAGCCAGTGTTGCAAAATGTTCTTCCACACATTACGTGCCATTACACGTTTCCACCAGAGAGGTCTCCAAATCCCTAAAACTTCCATAGTGCAGCTTCAACTAATTTGCAATTAGAAAATCAACCAAATATATAATTTGATCAGGGGTGCCAAAACTTTTGCTGTTAGCTGTAAGCTGTTAGAGATCTGTTTGTGTTCCAAATGTGCTACACTCTCTCAGAAACTATCGCAAGGCATCCAATAAGTAGGGTGCTTCATTTATATATTGTGACAGAATACAGAAAGCTCCAATTCCACACACTGATCAAATATGAACATGTAAGTAATCTGAGGGTAGATTTATAAATGGATCAAACCCAAAAGCTCTAAATATATGAGCAACTATGTGTTAGACAGAACAGGATCAAAGCTCTAGTTGTTTTACACTATCACTATCTCTCAGGCCATGTAACAGTAGTCTTCCAGGCCTAACCTCCACCACTGTATCTCTGTGTCTCTACATACACCTCAGTCAGCTTGCTCTTGCAGTGGCAGCTGCAGTAAGGAAGTGTGGTTGGGTGATGGAAACATCAGCCAAGCAGAGGTTGAGGAGCAGACAGGAGATTCTACAGCAACTCATCTTCAATTTACTGTTTCAATTTCTGAGCTGTTGCTGCTTCTTGAGGTGTGGTGCTGCTGAACAACATGGAGAATCTGCTCAGGATGAGCATGAGGAAGTGAAGCAGACCACCAAGCATTCTCAGCAACAGGTATACCCAGGCTGAGCATGAAAATAGATATGAGGCTGAGAATCCATTAATATATTTTTAAATTTGGATGAGGTGTTTTTACAGGAGAGAACAGAGAGGATACACCACATCTTCAGCCCTGTCCTTCAATTCTGATCAATTTTTGTGTTTTTATTCCTAATGTGTATTAAAGGTTGTGTTACACATAAGAACTTAACACATTAATAACACTATAAAGTATTAATGCCACTAATACTTTTTTGAGGCCTACTTAAAAATCTTCTCTATTACTTTGATTTTTTGAACCATTTTTAGTAGCACAGGCTGATGCCCTGCTGCTCACACACTTTGTTGATGCGACTGTGATCTCATTCAAATAAAGCTTTTAAATGACCTTTTAGCAATACTAGGCCTGGTGTCAGGGGGTGCCCCACCAGCCAAGAAGCATCCCTCACTAAACCCAATATTCTGTAGATGTGTCTATAGTGGCAACCTAAATGGATACACCTTTGGAGATTTCATGGCTGTACCATGGGCTTCTTGCCCTGTATTTGCCTGATTTCCTTCCACATGGACATGGTACCTCCGGGCCCACCATGGTTTTGGATGCCCAACAGGATTAACTCCACAAAATAACGTAATAATACCAATTAATTATTTTTGACAGCCCTAGTTAAGAAGTATGTCATCATTGTTATATCAATATTTCAATATCAATATTTTTTTTTCATTTTCAACACCACTTAACCATCACAACTGACCAGCAGAAATGGTCCACAACCTCTTTACATTAAAATACAAGTTACCATTTCAAAGAAACAGGGCTTTACAATGTTGTACTGTGACTGTGACTTATTTTTTTCTCTTTGTGAGAAAATGAAGAATGTATAAATGAATGAAACGTCTCTAACATGTCCTGCTATCAACATTCATGGCAAATGTGAATGTGTGATTCAAAATAAGTCGATTTTATTATATTAATTTCTATTTATTATAGATTTTGTTGATGACCGGAGCAAACAGGGCTCACTGGTGATCCAATCCTAGAGATATAGAAGATGGACAATAGGGAAAGAGCCAGTCAAACGCAGAGGGCCGAGGTGTTACCGTGTGCCCTCCCCCCGATCCATCTCCTGTCTCCCCCACCCTGACAAAGCGGCACCTGTCACACTGTTTGAGCAGATGTGGGAGAAAAACAGTGGCACTTCACAACACTGTCATTCACATTCATAATACGCATTGCAGTATAAAGAGGGCCATTAGGGGCCCAACCTGGGAGCCATTAAATCATTTTAAATCGCTGTAACATCCCATTAGTGTCAGTGGTGAGACCACATAATAGTCTGTATTATAGAGCGCAGCAGTGCGGCCCATTTGGGCTAAATCACAGGCCCTGCCACTGCTCCCTATACGGCACGCCAGCGCCTCCATCCAGGGACACGCACGCCGGGGAGAAAGCCACCGTCTCTCGGGGCTCCCCTCGGCTTGCTATCAGTTATCATCACACACGCCTGCTGCTCTGATGCTGCATCCACAATGAGCTGATCCCTGCCAGCACGGTCTGCTGCTGCGTGCCGCCTGTTGAACTAAAAGTTACCACTTACTCTTTGGGAACCACTCAGCGAATGTGACTCTGAAGTAAATAATTTTATCACTAACACAGAGTGCGTTTACATGCACTCAATAGTAATCATCATGTCATAATCAGATTTCTGTAGTTATCTGATTATTCAAATGGTCATATAAACAGCATACTCTGATTTCTTAGATCTAGAAATCCACTTAAGAAATCTGATAAAGAGAGTTGGACTTTAGCTCAGTAATGAGATTTCTTAGTGCATGTAAACTCTACTCTGATTTCTTTCAGATTTCTCAGTCTGAACAGACAGTGGGACTGGAAATAAGCAAGCAGCATTACCATGAGATGGCAGCAACACTTTTGGAGTGACGCTGAAACCAACTACATGCTTGATGAAATGAAGGATTCAAATATTCTTCATCTTCTAGATGACGTATGTTCATATTTTCAAGAAAAGTGTCGCTATGTAAAAAAAAAAAGCAGCAGCATAAAGTTTGAGTTTTACTTAACATTTAGGTCACATCTTTTTCCTATGTAAGTAAGGGCTGATTGCAAAGCAGAAATCCGATTACTGTCTGACTCATGTAGACCTGGAGATTCCCATTATCTGATTACTTAAGTGCATGTAAACGTGTTGATCGATTTACTGAAAAAATCTGCAGTTATCGGATTAAGTGCATGTAAACACACTCATTAAGAAGTCACAGTTATCGCTGGAGATAATAAAATCAGGCTTTATTAATTTCTTACTTGTATCATCTTCAAAGAAGTTTGCCAAAAGTGCAAATTTTAGACTAACCTATAAGTTGTGCATTTGTGTTCCTAAGCAGACGATGAGATAATTTACGTACATGAATTTATTATCTGTACAGTCAAGTTGGAAAGAATAAAGATGAAAAACAGAATGAAGTCAAAAGTCAAAGAAGCAGATAGAAGTCAAAGAAGTAGATGTGAACTTGTTGATACAGAATGCGACCAAGGATGTAGTAGAGGGTAGACACACATAAACGCCGTTTACGCAACTTATTAAACATGGAATGGTCTTTACTCACCTTTTTAATCATTTTATCACCTTTTTCAGGATTTACTCACTTATTTTTAACTGTAGATTCTGCTCTGTTTCTGTTAATTTCTGTTTCTCCCTGTCTCACTTTCTCCATCTTCACCTCACAGGTTCATTCACAAGATGAAAAAAGAAGAATATTCCAATATACACCCCCCCCAAAAGAAGCCTTTTGAGTGTACAAATGGTAAATAATCCTTTAAAATCCTTTAAATTGAATTAGGTAGCAAAGTCAGTTTGGAATACTTAACATTAGATATAACCAAAAACCTATATTAGCAAGGTAGCAAGCTACTAGTTTTTAGGTGCTGTGGATGGGGCTGCCCAATGCTTTGGGCAAGTGTGCTCACTGCCCCCTGCTGTGCTGCGTTCACTAGTGTGGGTGTTTCACTGCATGAATGGGTTAAATGCGGAGGTCAATTCCTCAGTGTGCAAGCACAATTGGTCAGCGGTTCAGAGTTGTAATTCTAATTAATGGAGCCTGATCTTAACAATAGTAGTTTAGGGAAACCACACAGTCTGGACATCAGCTGATCTAAAGGATGATAATGTCCACCTAAATGAAACAACCTCACTTGCAGAGCGTAATGAGACTACTGGCAGCGTTCAGCAGCATGGGGGGTCATATATACAGTCACCGGATCAAACAGGCAGGAAGGCAGAAGGGAGGTTAGTGGCAGCCCCACATCTCCAAAACTGAGTGCCATGAATGTTAAAAAGGGCAAAGTATGCAAAATAAAACAGTGACATATTTACATTCATGGCATTTAGCAGACACATTTTACAATTCAGTTATGTTACAGATCCAGGCGAATGTAGCATTAGGAGTCTTACCCAAGGACTCTTATTGATATAGCTTGGTGTATTTACCCAGGCAGAGATCAAACCCCAGTCTGACACACAGAGGGCAGCAGTGTTATCCACTACACTATACCAAGTGATACAAAATGCATACACTGAAAGCCCCAATGTTATTTGTACTTAAATATTTCGATTATATGTTTTTAGACAGCAATTAGTTGCTATGACTTCCAGGCAAATTTGTACTGTTTGGTTGAAAATTCAAGTGTACTCATTTTAGTGATTATAAGAAGCACAAAAAACAAACAATAAGAGAGTCTGGGGCAGAGTCACTCAGAATTTTGAGCAGTTTAGTTGATTTCTGTTTATTGGCTCTTATTTTTCTTTCAGATGTTGTTTTCAAACAATACATTCACCTGTTATATGGGCTAAACAGAAGTTTGGTTTGGAATGTGTTTAGTGTCTCAGCTGAGTAGTCAGTTTGATTGAAACAAAACAGGTTAAATTACTGAAAACTCACTCGTTCTTCTCCTAAGACTCTTTTTGGAAGAGTTTTCTTTTACATCCCAGTTTGTGATCACTACAGTTATGTTGATGTTATAACAATTAAAATAATTGAATAAACTTAAAAGCTCAATTTTATGCAACAGTACAATTTGTGTAACGTATACTTTGTTAAAGTTAGAAGTAAAAAAAATGAATTTCAAAACTTAATTCATTTGAGATAATGCATTACCTCTAATCTTTTGAGTAAAGATATCAGGTCTCACACCGTAGCTGGAAAATATAAATTCAGTGAGTTACATTGAGGCATTTAGGTGTCTATCAGTGGCTCTTTCATATTAGAACTTTAACAAAAAGTTATTATAACTTGATATCATTTAAAGGGAATTCCACAGATTTTTCAAAATGTATGCAGAATTCAATCACTGAGATGTAAACAGTCATTCAATATGGTTCGTTGTAAAATGCTTCACTGTAGAGAAACTTAGGCATCAAGCAGCTTATTCATAACCACTTAATTTAAAGGCTTCTGTGAGGCAGATTTTAGAACCATTAAATGCTTCAGTTGTCTGGTTCCTATCACCACCATTGTGAAAATTCTCAACAAGTTTCACTAGAATGGAGCATTTCACATCAAATCACTCTGAATGGCTTCGTTTACATCTAAACGAATTAACTGGTGGAATTCTCATTTAAATACTAAAGCATTTGTTTAACAGAAAATACAATACAGGAAATCAGGCTGCAGCACAGCTTACATCAAATAACAACACTACAGTGGTTAAATGGGTGAAAAGATATGCTCGGTGTATAGAGCGCACCGAAACCTAGAGTTTACCCCCCGATTTTTACCTTTACCTTCCTGAATGTGACCTGAATGTGAATGCAATTCATAATTAACTACTTAATTGATTAATTATGTAATTACATGTGACTCTTATGTAATTTTTTGACATAAAACCTAAACACAGAATTCAAATGTGAAATACATAATAAATTGTGTAGTTTTGTAAGTACATTTGGATATGATAGCAAAACAACAGTAACTATAGACATCTAAGGGTTAATACAGGCAGAATCTTTGAAATAAAAAGAACTACTTATGATTGCTAGTTTTGGAGGATGAGTAGCATCTCTGCTGAGTGAATCTGAGAGAATCAACACATTGCTACCAGCATCTTTGTACTGTTAAACATCACCCAATTCTTCAAGCGTTGCAGACAAAGAAAGACAGAGGTCAAATAAAATACAGCAGTCTAATTAGCATCCACAGTTAATGTGTGAGGTGTGCAGAGTGAGAGTGGAGGGAATTAGAGGAGATGTGTATATTTTTGTTACCTTACAACAATGTCACTACATGATCGTGCTTATCTTCTACTTGTGGAAGTGAGAAAAGGAAATGGGGTAGAAAAAAACACAGAGGTTTTGCATGGCGAGCATACGCATACGCGCGCGCGTGAAATATGCATCTCGGCCCCGTATATCTCTTTCTTCTTTTTCGCGCAGATGATAAATCGCCCGCGCGATGGACCCTTGGTCTGCCCTATGAATTCTTAAAGGAACAAAGCGATGATGAATGGATTAATGCCAGATCGCAAGCAAACACCTCTCAGGCTGATAAAAAAGATTCTCCAATGACAACTGGGGGACACCGGTGACCCGAGGAGCGGTCTATGGGGTATGCCCCCCAGAGGAAGCCGGTGATGGAGAGAATCGCCATTAGGGGGAAGATTAAGTGGCCTTGGCTCCTTCTCTCGCTTAATTATACATGCAAGGCTCGGCGCGTCGCACCTCCGAAAGAAGGCCCCCGCTCCATTGTTTCAGCCGCTCACGCCACTTTGATTGCTTATTGCCTGTCTCGCCTGACAACGCCCGGCCACTGAAACAAATCCCATGTGTCGTGGTGCCCCCTGTCAGGAGGAGAGAGGAGAGAAAAGGAGAGAAGAGAGAGACTTCAGCTCCGAGAATTAAATAAATGTCCCTGTCAAAGTCTCTCTGTCTCATTAGGGCACAGAGTCTCGCGGTGCCACCTCCAAAACAGCTGACAAACAAGCAGCGGACCTGTTCTATTTCTTATTAAAGCGGCTCCAGCACTGCTTCACTTCAATCATTCAACGCAACATGAATTTTACACAAACTCAACAGCACTGCACCAGCTAGGGATGTGTTTCAATGAACACAATAGATTTTAGTATCTTCCACCATTCTCGACCCCCCCCCTCGATTTTTTCTCATGACTGGCGAAGTGCGGGAAAATGAGGAAGAAAAAAGTCATTTGGAGACACTTATGAGTCAAAGCGAGCTAAAAGCTGATGACTTTCATGCCTCTTTGACTAAATTCCCAATACATGCTGCATGCATCCAAGCATCCGAGGCAAAGTGAATCCAACATGTCAGCAAGCACCACCTCCCCCCGTCAACATCTCCAGTGTGTAAAGCAGGCACACGCTTTAGATGAGGAAAACCTGAATAAAGAAAGGCACTTTTAGAAGGGTTGCACCGAGGACAGTGTGAATAATTAAAAGCCACGCCGCTCCACTTTGGCATACTCATCTTGTTTCATGAGGATAAGCAGTGATGCTTAAATGCAGGCCGCACAGAGAATGTTTTGGACGTTTCCAAAGTGAAGATCAACAATTCTGTCCTCAGGCAGCGCACTCGCACTCACTAACCACGACAACATTGATCTAAACACTTTAGCATGGATTATATCGCCAGCTAACAAGCGAATCGCATGCTATTTCATCATATCTGGAGGCCTGAATATCATTCAGTGCACAAAAGAAGATATGTTGGGAAATGGTTATGACTGTCATATGGAATTTTTGAGCACAGAAAACACAGTGTGAGCTTAGACTTTTACAGCACCAAAACGTCAATGAAATCCTACTAGAGAGATGAAGAATATGTCCTATTTTAAAATGTTACACTGGAACTACATCTGTCTTGTATAAATATATCATCAACTCCTCTAAAACCTTAGCCATGAACTGATATAAGCTGTTGGATTTCTAGTAAATTTTTTTTCCTCCCACTTAAGTTTTGGTGCACCAAAAATGGAACATGGCCACTGATTTTACAGCATTTACATTGCCATAACTCATTGCATTTGAGAAAACTAATCAGTCAAGCAAAAGAGCTGCGCTGCTTTTTTTTCCTTGTCATTAATGTGTTTTGATAAGTAAAAAGAGTTGGAGTGTGAAGTTAGGGGCAAGGCTTTCGTTTTTCTTTTTTTTTTCCTTTTACTGACAGTGTAAAAGTGGGATGCAAGTCCGAAAGAAGTTAAATAGACGATGTCACTTCCAGGACATAAAATTCGACGCAATCCTGCATTAACATTTATGCCCAAAAGCCATTCATTATTAAACATAATTTGAGAGTGATGAGCTGAAAGTGACATTAATGGTAGAATCGCGATTGATATACTTAGACTCAAACTAAGACATGCAAATTCAAATACACAGACACTCTCTCTTTCCCTCCCTTTCTATCTCTCTCTCTCTTTCTCTCTCTACACACACATAGAGAGAGAACAGGCCTGCAACGCAAATGTGCTTTTCACTTAAAAACACAGGTTCAAACGAATACTCATTCAATCTATAAGTAAATCTAAGGCCTTAATTTATGCACATAATAATGACGAGAAGGTGGAAGAGCAAAAAAACTATTTGAGTAGGAGGGCAATCAACACAAATCAACATTAGACAGTCCTTCATGTAGAGAAAAAAAGCAATTTAATTAGGCGCATTGAAAACAGCACAAGTACATTCGAGAACTGCTGAGAACATTGTGTACTACCCTAAAAAGCTACTCAAATCAAAGTCACTTCAGGAGTGAGCTAGTGCAGCGAATCCCAACATCTAATTTAACTATACTTTCCATCCACTTGACATAAAAGGTGTGTGGACCTGAGTGCATTTGCTCGGATCCATAAGCTGCCTAAGAATCGCACTGTTGCGTCATAAAGGTTTTACGAGCTGCTAACGAACTAGAATGCTTCGAAACAAAGGCCCGTCGTTCTGACTCGCCTAACTGCAGTCAATTATAAATTATGCAGTCATTGTAGGGCCCACAAAAGAAGACATCTCCCTCCTTCCAGTCAAATGTAATTATGGCTGTGAGCCACGCGATCTCCGGCTGACAGGAACAGTGACTGATGACCTTCGCAGTGAAAGACTTTCCCCCGGTCAGGTCAGCCACCGACTCACCCCCACCCGCAACATCTCAATACACGGGGCCTGACACGGCCTGCTCGAGCGCCGGCCCAATTGACAAATCAGCGCGTGGGCGCGCGGGCTGCCGCGTCTCGCCTATCACTCACAATCAAGTAGCTATCACTCGTCTCCGTCAGCGGGGCGGGAGAAATGAGAGCTCGTCAGAGGCGCTAATTTGACACAGCCCGCTTGGCTTGCCATAATTGCTCTGTCACTGTCAGTCCTCGGACGGCCTCACTGTACAATTTGGACGAACAATTACGGCCCCCCGTTTACTGGGTGCCATTATATGCCACTGATGTTGCCGGGGCCTCGCGCTGACATGCCTCATCAGGCCCGGATGCGGCCCATTAATGAACGTTGTTAGCATTTCTCTTAGAGTTAGCCCCGCCGCTAATAAACAGCCAGTGTTCCATGAAGGAGCATCGCCATCCTGGTGACATGATATTTATTGTCTGCTCGTGACAGGGTGGGGTGTGTGGTGGTGATGGAGGGGGGGTGTTAAACAGAAAATGAGTGAGAGAGACAGTGAGAGAGAGAGATTATGAGGGTTTATGGGCTATACGACTGTTATGGCCTGAGCTATAGTGGTAGCTACTCTGCAAAGCGAGGTCATTCTTCTGCTGGTTGACACCTGTTCTGTTCTTCTGGAGAAGAAGAGGGGACCCCTGCCGTGACCTAATGGCGATGTCCTCTAAAGAGCCCTCATTTCCTGACCTGCCCCCTTGCACTGACACCACAGGGGCCATATTAACCTGGGGGGGGCACCATTCATCATGGTCAGCCCAATCCTGCACTGCACCACTTCCTGTCCTGAGATAATTATAAGCTGGTCAGAGCGTCCGTAGTGGCCACACGCACAAAACCACATGCATGCGGCACAAACCCTCATAACAATGCTGCAGCATTGGGGTGTCATGCTTAGGATGGTGGGCTTGCGGGGGAATGAATATGACAGTCAGTTTATGGTGCTGGGGAAGCTAATGAAGCCCAAAGCAACAAGCCTAAGAGCCAAAACGGCTCCTCATTAAAGGCCTGCCATTTCAGCGTCCAGCATCAAATAGAGCCACTCTTAGGCAGGTTCATGGGGTGAGGGTTCTATATTTATGCACAGTTTATGCCAACTGGATGTAGTGCAAATTAGCAAAACACCAGTATCTCCCCACACTAATTTGCAGCGCTGAGCTCAATTTCTGTTTATTTCCTCATCCGCTTATTGATCTGAGTGAGCGAAGGAAAAAAAAAAAGAGAAAACAATTATGACAATAGCATTAAGCCTTCATATTCCACTATTGATCAGTGAACCCTATGCTCATTCTAATAGCGCTACACTTTTTAATAGAGTTTGCAATTAAATTGATAACTCTCAACAGCTCCCAGGCTTAATGAGATGTGTGTTCCCTTCCCCAAACACAAAGCAAAAGCGTCTCATGTTTTCACAGAGGTATCGGTTTTCATCTCTCCCTGTGTTTGGTTGCTCCCAGAATAAACTCATTAATTTGGTTAATTATTTGACCCTATCTTTTTCCTCGGATGCCGTGTGACAGTCATGGGGAGGGAACAAAGGCCTGCCGCAACATTACCGCTCCCCTCTATCACTAAATAAACAAGCCAATAATACCCCAATGGCTGATTAGAGAGTGCGTGAGCATTCCCTTTCAGGAGCAGATGAAATTGTTCCAGCATGTTTTTGACAGCTCCACTGCAGACAACACTGTGGCTATTATAGAGAGGCTGCTGGCTGTAATAATTAAAGCCTTACAGACAACCTGCATAAATTAATGCATGTACAGCCAGACACTCCGCATTCGAAGCTGAATTTTCAAAGTTTAATTTTTATTCTGTTTTATTTGACTTTCATTCATATTCATATGTTATATTTTCTACATTCTGCAAAGTTGTGGTATATTCGCTGCCTGCTTTATGTCATGCTGTGAGAGGATGTGTAGGATTGAATGCAGAGGTTGCACTGTATGACAGGGGAACGTCCACGGCTAGAAACAGCGCAGATAAAGCCTGTAAAATGTTCCTTTTTTATTTACACATACCACCTCATGGTCCATCTCTTCCTATACCATTACATGTGTCATATAGTAAGCGGTCCTGTATCCACGCATCATCCGGCGAGAGGGATAAAATGACTTATAGTCCAGCCTAAAGTTGCCAAAAAAAGCTAGAGAGGGCTCGGAAATATCAATCCATTAATCCATTTTGCTCCGAAAAACAGATTTGACCTCTCAGTGGTGGAGTGGGGCGTTAGGTGCTGATGTGGGCTGATGCAGGGCTGACAGTGCAGGGGCTCATGTCTGGATAGGGTAATTAGGGGAGCGGTGGCATGCTCGCTCTAGCAGCCGGGCTAAATCCCATTATTTGGCTCTCCTCCCGGAGAGAGTGAATTGTGTGTCAAGTAGGATGCATGCAGTAACTGCTATGAAATTACAGCTGCTGCGAGGCTGGAGGGCGAGTAATGCACTTCCATTGTGTCCTCGAGTGCATCCAAATAAGCAGGGCTAAGTGGTAGCGCTGGCAGTGGGGTGCCGGGGCCTGCCACCTGATGCAGCTACGCCGTTCTGTTTAGTTCTGCGCACGGCTGAAGGAGATCATGCAGCTACATCACTGAGACGATGGTTACAATCAGGGAACAATATATGTATTTAGCAAAGACTAGCGTTCATTGCCTATAGCGGAGCTTCAGTGTGAGCCTATGCAGACAAGCCTCTGGACACAGTAATATTTGGAAAATAGGGATTGTTTAAATAAATATGAATATGATCATTGAATAAATATATTTTGACAAAAGCTAACAGCAGCTAATGTGGTCTACTCCTCATTCCAGTAAGCGTTAACATACCATCGTATGCAAAAGTTTGGACACCTTTGTCAAATTGCGTTTTTGTTGATTTTGCAAGTCAAAATGAATACATGACATCTACAAAGAAGACACTTCTGCATGTTTTAATGCACAATTACTGTTTATTTGCAGAATTGAACATATTGGGGGGGAATAAATAAATATTTAAGTTTGCTCTTTGTAGAGGACATGTTCACTTGTTTTCATTCATAAAATATAAAATATGTGTAACATATGGAATTTCACCAAGGGTATTCAAACTTTCACAAACAATTACTTATACTGGTGACACAGTTTGAACCCTAAAACCTAACATTGACATAACCATGCCATAAACATATCATGGCAGATGTCATAAGCGGTCATGACATATTTCGCTCAGTAATACAACAGCATCATGTTACCATTACCTGTAATTGTCATGGCAGATGCCATAATGTTTGATGTCATAACAGCTTATGTCACATGTTAATTTTTGCTAAGTGTACTCTAGCACACTTGACATCTGTCTGACTTGTTTAAGGCATGGTTATGCCTATGCTATGTAGTAAGGTGCAAGCAATGTGTTACCCACATACCTTTTTTTTGTTTTTGCTTTTGACACAGGTAGTGACAATTTTTATTGCATGATGGCTTTGATGTTTCTAAAACTTCTTGAAATCAATTTTGTCCCCACCACTTTTTGAAAGTGTAGTATGTATAAAAGCTTTTATATATTAGCTTGCTACAGAAATCAGTTTAAACTTTTCTAAAACATCTATAAGACAATGCAGTAACACATTTTTGGCTCATCATTACATTGACATGACACCCTGGCAGCTATGCAGTGCACTGATGATGAATAAGGGCAGTTTTGTTAATGTGTGTGCTGAAATAATGAAGATAGAAGCAAAATATGATGCTTTTTTCTGACCTGAGAAGAACACAGTATGTGACTACTGTATGATAACGGGGCATTAAAAAAAGACCGTTTGGATTAATATGGGATAACGTTTTATATTTGAAACATTATAGTGGGAAACCATAAACACAGAAAAGGAAGATTTGAAAGCCAGTTTAGCTAACAACACAAGTATTTAGCAAAACATACACACTTAAAATACTTGTAATTATACACCTACCTATGCTGCAGTACAGGAATAATGCCACTGTTTTATTGCCATCTATTTGATGAGGATTTACACTTCTGGACTGTCCTTTTAGTGTTATTAGGCAGCAGAGAGATCACAGTATTGTCTATGTGCCTTCACTTGCATATTACAAACTTTTGTTTATTCTTTTCTGAAATTTTGGATGTATTGCTCCAACATTTACTAAGAATTTCAGCGGGTAACGTGTCTACTCCCACTGAAAAGCCATTCCAGACTCATACCAGCAATAACCTAGGATGAGTAAAGAATGGAAGTTTTGTGAAAAGCTGAAAATGGTGTATTTAGCTAAGAGCACACCATCACAAACATGGAAGAAATTTTCCGGATCTGCTTGTAAATGTATATGCATGTATGTAAAGGTGCAAATATGTATGCGTATATGCTGTAGCACCACTTTGAGAATTGACTAGTCATTTTGTTCCTGTCTCTTGATGTCACCAGCCCTTTTTGTGAGTTATGTGCATGTTTGCATCCATAACCTGAAAAGGCAAGCTCTGCCCCTTTTATTAGATACTTTCTAATCAGTAAATCAACTTTACAAATACTGTGAAATGTTCCAAAAATGATGCAGTTGGTATATGAATACCATTTCAGGCCAAGGATGTACAACGCAAACCCAAAAAGGATCACAGCTGCATGCTTGCGAAAAAACTCCCTCACTACATGGTGTATGCAATATTAAACATCTTTTCCCAATTGCCCAAGATTTGGAATTTTACCATTTGCTTGCTGAAGCAGATTAGTAAGCCCCAAAAAAGTCTTTGGATTCAGAAGGCCTGCTGTCCCTACTGACTTTGATATCTTTAACCTACATACCTTTTTAGTAAAACTCCCATATCACATGAAGTTGAGCTTTATCTTTTGGTAATAAATGATTTTGGGTCCTGTTTTGAAATCTTTAGCAGGAACCATATAAAAATTCCTACTGCTGTGGGTTCATGTGTGGGCTTCATCTCATTATTGTGGAGAAAATTATTTCTTGTTTTTTTTACAAAATGCACATTCCAACCTTTACATTTTGCATACCATTTTTTACAGTTAAATGACAAATTGTACATTTTAGAATTATCATTATATGCTTTTATTTCAGTACTACAACATTTTGCAGTGTTTGTAGCACCCGTGCAACCTGCTCAAAAAGTATAACCCCAACCGACAGGATCAGAATGCCTCCGTGTTTGTGTGGCTACACAGCAAATTCCATCACGTTTCCCGATCTCCTTGCAACAGTGACACTGTGAATAGGCTTGGGGATGAAGACTGTGGAGTCGTAGGAAAAATTAGGGCCATTTCAGTGAGAGAAGAGGGGAAAAAGGAACCTAAAACTGTCAGAAAAGACACAAGCCAGAGTTTCCGCAAATCTATTATGAATGAAATAAATCCTTGTGAAGAGGCAGAATAATCACACACACAAATGTGCGTCTAGCACACACACAAAAAATGTTCATTAGCACAGGCTAGGTCAACAATCCCTTGCTTTTTTTTCCACACATTTACCATCTATCATCAGTACTGTCCGTCAGCAAGGTAAAGCAGGTGATCTGAAACAGAACAGAACAGTGAGAGAGAGAGAGAGAGAGAGAGAGAGAGAGAGAGAGAGAGAGAGAGAAAGACAGAGAGAGAGAGAGAGATGGCAAATGATAGCTGCTAACACAGAGTTCTTTGTTCTAGCTCTGAAAAAGTAAGTTCCCTGAGACAGCTGCAGCTACCTGGGGCCCATTCATATGTGTTCCTTAGACTTCAAACAGTGGCCTCTGATGAGAGGCCTGTCTCCTGCTAATATCTGGTTGCATGCTTGGGTTAAACTGCTTAAGTGACTTATTTCTTCCACAAATAATGCATATGCAGATGCGCTCAACTCTGCAAAAATAAGAACGGCCCCGTAACTGACAGCCAGGGTTTGTTTAAGCTTGGGCTTCAGCTTTGGAAATAGATCTGTCTGGTTTAATATCAGGACGAGGCTATAATTATGACAGTCTATTGTACTGGTTATATCACCGCACGCTAACAGAGATTACTATATTTGGTGAACACACGGCAGCTAAGCCCACTCCTCTTCCCTGCCAGATAAAGAGACAGTTGTCAAAGGAAAGGAGGTTGCACTCCAAATCTAAATTTGGGGTAGGAGGGATAAGTCAATCTAATGCAATCTACATGTGGAGAAAAGGAAAACTGAATTCAGACAGATAAATGCACACACCATTAACCCATTCATGTCTAAATTTAGTGTAAAAAAAGAATTTGTTCTGCTTGTTTTAAAAAAATGACATTTTTGCATAGTTATACCTTAGTCGAACATTTAACCATATTTATTTAAGTTTTCATACTTTTATTCACAATTATATTTGTTTTATTATATTTATAATTATATTTTCTATTGTTCTGTTGGGGAAAAAACAGTGACCAAAACAAAATGAATGATAATATTTACTTTAATGTCACATAGTTTGATTAATTTTAAATTTCCTTAAAATTTCAGTTTTAAAGCATTACTGAGGTTAATTTTCCTTTACATTTTTTAAAGACCTTGCTAATTTACATAATAGCAAGCTAGTGAAGATATAATACATTTCACTCATATGGTGCTTCTATCTCAGTTTATAACAGACACAATTATGGATTGTAAACTAGTTAATGAATACAAAGTAGGCTAAATCGATCAAGTTATTAATGTTTTAAAACAGTGGGGAGTGCATCTGGAGAAGCAGGGCCTCCTCCTCCTCCTCCAGTGCAGTATTTTTCATCCATGAGCAAGCAGAGATGAATATCTCGATACATAATTTCCCTCATCCTCCTTCTTTAAGACCTTGTCTTACCGCACCGAAATGTATCCTATTTCATATTAATCCCCCTTGGTGTTGCACTGCTAGAGAGGAACTCATATCTCGGCTCCCCCCTCCCTCAGAAATTAACGCGCCGAATGGCTTAGAGGTGGGTGCTAATAGCCGGAAAGCACAGAAAGCCTGGTACAGTGGAAAATATCCCGATCAGGAAAAAACGGCTTAATGCCTGACCTTGGAACACATTAGTGAGACATTGGAGGATGCCAGTTAAGCTGTGTAAACATCGGCTTACAATGGACAAATCATACACGCTGACGTATTCTCAAACTTCCCTCACAGACACTCTTACATGAGTCAGTTGAAAGGACATTGTAGAATGTACTGATCTATTCTATAGCGTATACTCATATAATTACAATTAAGTATTCAGAACTTAGATATTTACAAGGATTATGTTATGATCTATTTAAAACAAAAAATGGGATTAATCGAGGTAGTAATAATAAATATATTCCAAATCTTCATTTATAAGGTACTTTCAACTGGGAGGTGGCTGTTCAAACCATAACCCCTACATTTCAACTTGTGAAAATAATACTAAAGCCCTATTTGAGCTGGATTAGTTTTACATTTGGTAATGTAATTTGCGTGTGATTTGACCGGCCAATTCATACGGGATAAAGTATCCCTAAATTATCCCAAATAGCTCAGATTGAAACATCATCCCACAGACGTTTACATCAATGTTATGCCACAGTTGAATAATAACACATTTGTGCGGCTATGGCAAATAATCTCATTTTAGTGTGGGATGATACTTGTTATCAATGGCAATTGCAAAAGATGGTGCAAAATCATAGCGTATGACAAGGAATATACAATGAATTGCTGTGAATTTGAGTAGTCTTGTTACGAACTTAGGAGATGGGGTCAAATCAAGTGCCATTTAGCTCTTAGGCTTGTTTTTCAGGTCAAAAAAAAGAGAGGAAAAAGATTAAGGTGCCGTTTTCTATGACCTGTTTTTGTTATTTGGTGTCAATTTGAACAGTTACTGAGGAAGTATGTGTGTGAGTTCAGCAAATTGTAGAAGGTAATTCACTCCAGAATTATTACTTAGCAGACTTGTAAAACTACAGATGTGGTACATTCATACTGGATTAAAAGAGTTTAGATTTTTTATTTTTCAGTTTTTTTAATCTTTTTATTTCTTTTAAAGTGAAGTTGAAAGATTTAGATTTATCACAAGTACCACAAAAAATGCTGTCCCATGTTTGCATCACTGCCGAAACACAGAGGTTTTATTCCATAGGTGGAGTCTTATTTTAGCTACACTCCTGCATTTTGGATTAGGAAGTGAGACTGCATCCCTGTCCCTCATGTCCACATGGTGAGCAGTTAGATCCCACTGGTTTTGAAGTAAATGTGTCCTAAAGTCTGAAAAGGAGTGTGTAACATTAATAGTTGTCAACATGTTCTGCAACTAAGTAAACCTCTTTGTGTTGTAATGTAAAATAATATGTTTTCGTGTTTGTACAACTGTTCAAAGCTGCGTTCACTGCTGAAACATTTGGTAAGTTTCAGTAGTGTTATAACTGTATTGGAAGTGACAAAATGGAAATGTTTAATCTTTTTTTTAACAAAATAAACATAATTCAGTGTAGGGTCACTCAAAGCAAAATGATTTTAGTTTAAAATCCAAGTCAAAAAAATTATGAAATGTGTTTTGAGAACAACAAAACAAAAAGTTTAGGTGACCCTGATTAAATGACATACTTCATTGCTTTTCTAAGCAAAAATAAGTTAACACATCCTGTATAATAAAGTGTGTCCTCTGTAGACGATGTGTTTTCACATAGAAATCAACAAAACATGTAATCTGACCGGGGGTGTTGAAACTTTTGCACATGACCACACAATCAGCTGCGTTTCACATATTCCATTTTTTTCCACTTCAATTTGTTTTCATTTATTGGGCCTCAGTAATCTGGCTAATTTATTCACAATCACACCTCTTTGACAAAAGATGATTCAAAAATAGCTCATCCCATCTGGATGAATTTAAGTCCTTAATTATGCTTTTGACGTTTGCTGTAATCTGGCTCCACAGTCCGAGCCCAATCCACTGAAACAGATAAAGAAGGCACATCTATGTAAGAGGAAAGAAACACAATCAGCCTCTGCTCCTTCACAATCACAGGGCCAAGATTTGTGCACAAGTAGAGTTAGCCTACTTTTGCACTGCTTTCTTTTTTTTTCCAACACCATTAAAGCACATCAAAATACGACAAGGCCAAACTCAGAATGGCCTGTTCTTACAAGCTGAGCCTGGAAAAAAACTGCTCTAACTTTGTTGTGTGACGAGGTAAATTCCGCTGTTTGTAGGGGGAGTTCGGCGAGTCCCCAGCGATAATTATTTGATCTTGTTTAGTTCATTATGCACCTTGTGGGACTGCGCTGTGACTTGTGGATAAATGCCATATGAAAGCATTGTGATCTGAGGAATGCACCTGCACTTTTATCCCCACTCCCCAAACAGATCAATTAGTAAAGCTAAACAGTAAATAATTCATGGCTTTGCTTTGTGGCCTGGTTTCATCACTATCGGGAAAAAAACACAGTTCATTAGTGCAGAGGGAAACAGGCTTGATTGAGTGGAGCTTTAACCCACACTGATGTTGAGAGAGCTTCGGAGAGGAAGCCCGAGCTCCGAATTATCCGAAACGTCCATCATACTGTGTGACCTCCTGGGTGACGACCAGGCCTGGGACAACCGGGACGGGGTCACAAAGTCGCAAGTGGTGTACGCCACCCAAGTGACTGCGTATGCAGGAGTGTGTTCTCCTCCACAACACGAGCACCCATAAAACCTTATTTACTAAAAATATTCAGATCAGCTGAATTTTAACAAGCCGTGCCAAGAACGGGCCACATCCTGGAGGAACTGGAGAGTGTCCCTTATTTGTCAGGAGACAGGCAGGTACATAAACTTCTTCTTCTCCTTTTCCAGAATGAAATCTGAATTCAGGGGGTCCACTCAGGGGCTGCAGATTGCTCCGCTGTTCTGAGTTGGGCAATTTGAATAAATTATTCGGAGGAGAGAGAGAGAGATAGAGAAAGTGAGAGGGGAAGAATGAGAGAGAGAGAGAGAGCTGGTAGAGAGAGTGGGGGGAAAAAATGGCTCGGTGGTTCATTTTGTGCGAAATTATATTTTCGCAGGAAAGGTTAATTTTGAAGGGAGCCTGAATGGCTGGGAACGGTGCAGCAGAGGGAGCAGGCTGCTGGAGGAGGCGGCAGTTATTAAAAGCGATTGCGTTTCCTCCCAGATCTCTCCAGAGAGCGGAATCAGTGGAGATGTTAAACCTTGCTTGACACCCCAGTTGGATAATTGTGGGTGTGGGAGCTAATCAGCGGAAGATGTCTCCTCAATTTAAATCTTGTCAGTTAGTCGAGATTAGGCCCTCCTGTATTGGGCACCATTAGCTTTGTTGCATGTCAATGTGAGCGGGAGGCTGTTGGCAAGGTCCGGCTGCGAGGGTAAAAGGCACGCCTGCTGGTTAAGGCAGATGTATTCAAGTTATATCGCTGGTGTGGAATTTTTCAGGGAAATACATATAGATGTTGGGGGGGGGGCGTTGGTGGGCAAGATTCCCTGTGTGAAATTATGCAGCGTTTGAAAGTGCATTTGCTCGCACTGACCCAAACCTGAGCTCAGAGGAACAGAGAACGTAAAGAGGGACGCGATTAGGGATGGAACGGTATGAGAATTTCAGTGATGAAATGATCGTGGCTTTCGGTGATATTGCAGTTTTGTTAAAATATAAAAAATATTTAAAAACATACATTGAAGTCATTCCACTTCAGATACACTGATAAACTTTTCATTGGACCACTCATTTTCCTTATTACATGAATTAAAAGAAATATGAATACACCAGCAATAGTATTGTTTACTACTCAGATTATTTAGAGATTATATGGAGTATGTAAACATTTTACACAGTTATTGTTAAATTTTATTTTTAAATTGTGTAAACAGACAAACATTTGAAATGGTATGTTTATCACTGCCTTTAGTTCTGCGGTATAGCATAACAATCACTAACCTTTCTCAGTTGTAGTTTTCTTTTTCTTTGAAAAAAGAAACATTATTTACTTTCATATAAAGTTGTATGTAAAAGTGTGTTCACCCCTGGTCAAATAACATGGCCTCTCGAGAGCACATTTTAATGCACAATTCATGTTTATCTGCTGAATTTAACATATTGAAGAAAAAAAACAACAAAAAACAAATGTGGCCTGTGCAAAAATGTATGGCATATTTAATTTTAAATTGTTTTTTCCCCCGTATGTTACACTCAGCAAATAAATAGAAATTGTGCACTAAAATTGAATTACTGTAGGGACTTTGTTCACTTATTTTCACTCAGAAAATCAACAAAACATGTAATTTCACCAGAGGTGTTCAAACTTTGTGGGAGTAGAGGCTTCACTTCAAACAAATGGCCAGCAAACATTAAAATTTCACTCGTGTCCAGAGGTAAAAAATGCACATATGTACTTCCTCTCTAGTGGTGTTAAATTATTGCACAGCTCTCTCCGTTCTCACATGAAAGAGATCTTGAGATCCATATGTTGACGGCCTAAATGGCTAATAACCAGTGACAGCGTGATCTCATTAATAAAAGGAGAGTATAAATTTAGTGCCGTTTGAAAGCGGACTAATTCAAGAATGTGCAGTGAATTTTATAGCCCCTGTCTGGCTGGCGGAGGCCCAGGTCCTTGCATTCCCCCCATGGTAAATATTTGTAACAGATTTCTGCCGGAGGACAAAAGCCCCTTTCAGTGAGCGGCTGCTGTAACCTCCCGGCGAACGCTGGGTCAGGCCAAATAAACAACGCAGCACTGCCAAGTTCACCGGCCCCACTGATTCCTGGGCTGGGCTGCTGCATACCAGCCCGTCTCCTCATCACAGCACACTGAGTGCTGACAGATGTTTCTGCCTGGCCTCTCTCTCTCACTCTCTCTCTCTCTCTCTCTCTCTCATCCATCTTGTTTTAGCACCATCTCAACATCTGGAGCTTCTGCACTTGGTCTTCATAAGCCTCACCCTAAGCATTACTTTATAGGTAAGATTTCTTTTTGACTGACCACCTGGGTAAAAGCGTTTGCTAAAGTGAAAGTATCTATAAAACATATGTCTAACAAAAGAGAGAGACACAATTCAGGTTTCAAGATGGCTCCTACTGCTGTTTTTAGCTTTACAGAAGACTTTGCATTTGTATAGATAACAGTAAATGTGATAGAATCCACATTAGCAAGTGAATTTGAGTTTTACTGAATAACTTGTTGATTTAGGAATTTACAAGCTATAGGCATACATTAGCCTTGTAGCTCTAGTGAAAAACTAAAGAAGCAAACTCCAGACAACAAAACGTGTTGGCTGATCACCTTTTAAAGTAAAGGGTAAATTAGAACCTGTGCAAAAGCCAGAGACATTCATTTATTTCCAGTCAAAACATCTATTAACTACAAGTTACAGCATTTTTAGAAGATATTTCTGAGGAGCTGAGGTATAAATCAATCTACTTGCATAAGGAAAATGGAACTCTTAACAACCATGCAAGACCTGCTAGACCACCAAAACTGTCCCCATCAGATAAACAGTACTTAAAGCTTTCATTTTTGAGAGAGAGGAGAAAATCAAGCTCACTCTTACTTCAGATCTGAAAACATTCACAGGTGTTTCTGTCCATCCTTCCACTGTGAGAAGACGACTCAACTCTATAAGTCTGAAAGGATGTGTAGCTGTCAAGACATAAAAGAACAAAATTTGCAAATCAAACAAAGAAGCTGCTGGTGTTCTCAGAACAAAGTCCAGACCAGCTTAACATCGCTGAATGCATTTGGGATTACTTTGTTCACGAGAAGCAGAAAATGCAACCAACTTCTAAGATTGAACTTTGGAGATGTTTACAAGAAGCATGGAAAATATCCCTGTGTATTTCTTTGAAAGGAAGCTGTCTTGAAATGGAAGCTATAAAAAAGGTGGGTGGAGACATAAATATTAAAAATATATATACTTTTTGTTCAATATATAATACATTTTTTCCTGACAACTTAATGGCCGTTTTATCAAAAAATTAAATGAAATAAAAGGTGGCCTCTGACTGTTTCAGCAGTACCGTACATTTAAACTCAAGCTGACCTGTAAGTTTAAACATTATCATGTAGGTGAGATTTTTTGACTGACCACAAGTTAAAGCATTTACACTAACCCCCACCAACACACACACACAACAAACTAGTTCGATCAGCAGCACTGAACCTACCGAACGGCCCTGAACTGTCTTCCCCCCAGTGCCAGAGCCTTCAGTGAGGCTCCATGCTAATAGCTAATGATTAAGCCTGGCTAATAATGAAGCACTGAGGAGGGGGCGGGAACAGAGATCCTCCCTGACACTGAGCACCATCAGAATAAAAAAAAGAAAAAAAACCCAAACGCACATGTCAGAGGGAGCTCGAGCCCGTAGCTGAAGCGCCATGGCAGAGGAGAGAGAGAGAGAGAGAGGAGTTTAGCGCTTTAGATTAGCCGCATCAAAGGTGCCTCCGCTGTGAGGTGGAGCCCAGTTCAAGGCCCGGCGGCTCCGAAAGCTGTGTGTAAACAGCTTGTTGCTGGCTGCTGGGCTCGAGCCCACACAAAAGGCACGCTCTGCGAGGAGCGGTAGCGCGAGCCCGGGGAAGCGGAGTAAAACATCGATCCATAACCGTGCGCGTTAACACCCCTGTGCGCGCCAGCCCCCAGCAAGCCTTCTTGCTCATCAGCCTGTGGCAAGAGCAGCTCTATTACACTCACTAAGAGGCTTTCGCAATGTGTCCGGCTCAAAAACAACAATGCAAGTCGGCTGGGCTTGACAGAGTGTGTCTGTCTGTACGTGTATATGGGTGTGAATAATAGGCAACTGCAAAAAATCACTGTAAAATTATGTAATATGCGTCATTATTATCATTATGACATAACAAAAAGAAAAAATAATGAGAGTTACAGTCATAAAATCTGATTGGCTGAGCTGCGTTTGAAGCTGTTGTAAAATACTCCATATACACACACCTATGACTGCTTTATAATGACTGAATTCTGTATTAATGTGCCAAACTGTGAATGGACGTTTATGCTGCTCATACAGACCACCAAGTGAAGTAATGATCTAGTTTTGTTCAAACTGAGGTGCAGACAACTTAACATCTAAAGTAAAAGACAACAGGCTAAACAGGCTTAATGATAGCTAACAGGCTAAATCACTCCTTTCATATTCAGTGTTTTGAATGATTTACTGAATGATTCACTGTAAGAAGTAAAACGTGTTATCTGAATGTCTTACACACCTCAAATCACACCTTTTTTAGATTTGGGAAAACAAAGTAGAAAGAAAGAAAACACCAGTAGCTTGATGCTAACACAACACAGGAAGTCACATATAGACACAAGTGGAAATTGGCACTATTGCTGTAGTGATAATTTGGTGAGCAAAAGCTACTTATAGATGAGAGGTTTCTGCAATAAACTCTGCTACATTACAATATTTTCATTATTATATGAGAAATAATTAAGAAGTTCATGAAATGGCAGCAATATGATGGGTTACAAAAATTCCTGTCCTCTTTCAGCATGCAGAAAATAAATATATGGACGTGTTTTTTCATATGAGAGATATATTTCAAATATATTGTTTCATTTCAAAATGTATTCCAAGCAATAAATACATTGTACAACAAAAAGGTTTTTGGCCATTTTCATACATTTTCAAATGTATTGGATAAAAGCATTTTGCATGTGTATTTATTTTCTGTATGGAACAGTTGCATTTACTGGTGGAAAAACTGGTGGCAATTATAATAAATTATAACAAATTATTTATTAAAAAATGTATGTATTTCATCAGACTTTTTGTTGTTGCTGTTTTATAAAAGCAATAAGGTGCTTGAGGCTTTGCATTACTGTGATTTTACCACAAACAAGGGGATTTTAGACACTAAGATGTGCCTAACAACATCCCTTACCCATGATAAAATCGCAGTAACACGGCCTCTTGTGGCTTATTGCTCTATTCGATGAGCCTGCTCTGCTTATGAATGCAGCAAATTAGCTAGTTAGACGTCACAATGCTCTAATCATTAAACGATGGCACGCGCCATGATGCGGTTTTATTTGGAGGGGGTTTTAATAGCCGTCGTAGCATTAATTATTGATAAGGCTGGCAATTGATTGGATAACCGGATAATGTAATTGAAAAATGAAAATCATCAGAGTTGAGTGAGTGCCTGGAGTACTGAACGAGCAACGGGGAGGAGTGTGTGTGTGTGAGTGTGTGAGAGTGTGTGTGTGTGTTTAGTTCTTAGGGGATCACCCTACGTAGAATTTCATCATTACCACCACACTATAAAAGTGGAGTGGTGATTAAAAAGACTTGATTGATTTAGCTCTCATTGGAATTAGCTGTCCCTGCTCGGTCTGAGCGCTGTACATGCAAGCGTGTGTGTATGCATGCGTACGGACGTGAGAGAGCAAGGCATGTGTGTGAATGAGGGTATCTGCGCGACTGTGCATCGGTGTTGTCAAAAGGTGGCCCCACTCCCTCAGTTTTCATTCTTCCCTCGTCTTTCTCCTACACACTCGGCTGCTCTGAGGCAAACACACACACACACACACACACACACATGCACACGCACACTCACACTGTGCCTATTGATTTTACTATCTGCCGCAATGAGTGATCATCCGCTCCCAATTCCTCCACTCACATATGAGTTCAATATCCATAATGATACTGAGGGGATATTTCATTAGTAGGAATTGGGAAGAAGGGGCAGATAGAGAAACAGGGATGAAAAACACATGGAGAGGTGCGATATCATCCCCAGCTTATAAATAGAGTTTTAGGAGTGAAATCCTTTTTAAAAAGTGCTGTCTTGAGAGAATTTATTTGGAATTAATTAGATTTCATGTGCAAATGTAAGAGAGCATCTACAGATAAAATACATTCATTTTTGAAAGCTCATTTCTGAAAAATGTTCTATATTTTGGTCATGTTTAGAATTAATTTCATATTATCTGTAATGTCTATACATATTCAGTTACATACTGTGTAGTGCATGTAGTCTCTGCACAGCATGTAACTGTGTTATTTGTTTGTTAATTGTCTATTTTGTTCATTTCTTTTTGCACCAAGTCAAATTTCTAGTGCCAATAACTGATTATGATTCTGACATAACACGGTGAAGATGGATCCAGCATTTTAATGACATCAGAAACCTTTTTTTTTTTTTTCAAAGAACAACAAATTATTTAACAAAAATTTCAGAATAGGCTATAAAAGCAAAGACAAACCTGACAGACATATCCTATCATGCACATCTACCCATTATTTCATTTATTGATATATGTGCTGTGACGAAAAGCCTGATTTCTTATTCAGATAAAACTGAATATTAGAAAATTCTCTCTATCACTACCCTGTGTGGTGGAGGTGGGGGGTGGGGACCTGAGAGTGTCCCTCACACTGTGCGTGTGTGTTAATGGTGTGGTCCCCCGCCCTGCCAGGGTGTTAATTCAGCAGGGCTGTTAAGAGAGGTGTAGATTAGCAGATAAAGGTGCGGTGTGCAGGGGTCAGTCTGATATGGACTCACAGTCTAACCGGGGCTTGTCAGATGCCTGTATGGATTAAACCTGAGCTTTCCTCTCTCTTTTCTCTCTCTCTCTCTCTCTTCTTCCCTCCTGTTGTCGAGAGGTCAAAGGTTAACCATCTACTCCGTTTACCGGGCCCTCAATCAGAAGAGAGGTGTTGCGGGCGATCTGCATAACAGCCGAGCACACACACACACACACAAGCACACATACACGCACACACTGACTTCATTTAATTTGACTGGGGCTGAAAGGGTACCAGCACATGTGGAGTCTGCCATGGGGGATTACACCTCAAAAAAAAGACAAAAAGACCCCCATATACACAAGCATCACCTTTTAATTTTTTCTGCTTTCTCGGATGCGTCAGATGTCTCAGTCAAGATGGAACAGCGAGAATGAAGAGAGATCACTCTTTTCAGGAAGCCGTCCTAATGACAGGGAAGAAGAACAAAAAAAAAAAAGTGGGGGGGACGGCTGTGAAAAGAACAGGGGGAAAAATGAAAAATGTGGAAGATGAAACTCTGCAAATTTGACTTATAACAAGCAAAATTACACCCTGCTGTCATTTAAATTATGGCTGCCCTCTATAAAGGTGTCTTTTAGGTGCATTAATTGAATTCGGCACTATTTTCCAATAATAATCTGTAAAGTTCATCCGTCCATCCCTCACTGGATCCCCTGCCGCGCGCGCGAGGAGGACGTATCTATTTCAGTGGCTTAATTTATTTTCATGATTCGCTGATAATGACTGCCATGCAGGCTGTACATCAGAATTAACCTTCATTTCACTGAGGTATATTACGATGACAGTCGCCGACACATTTCACCTACACAAAGGGCATTCTCCCTCTCTGCTGCTTTATAATCATCCTCGGCAGACGAAGATTGTTTGATAGCCGATTAATTTTCATAGAAAATCAAGTGGCCAGCTCTCCCAAATGGCATGCAGCCTCGTGCTTGGTGACTTTTCTGGCAATTAGGTGTTTTATTTAATCCTGTCTTGCTTTTTCAATTTTTTTAAATTGCATTTCTTTTTTTACTCATAATCCACCCATCACCACCGCCCCCACACACACACCACACACACACAAACACACACACACCCTACCAGACTATACTATCTCCATCCAGCAAATTTATTTTCTGTGATGCCAACATAACAAAAGTGCTGTAAATTAATCAGGGACATCAAGTGACAGGGGGGCTTTCTAATTTCTATGCAAACCATTAAGTGTCAGATATGAATTCCACCATTTGCCATGGTCGCAGTCAAAAGATTTCATTAGGGAGCTGACGTCACACTTGAAGCCCACGCTGGATCATTTCTGTCCTATTTTCTCCCTCATGAGCTCTTTGTTCTTCTAGCCTTTGTAGGATCTGTGCACTAAAAAGGCCTATGCAAATTGCAATAATAGATTTCGCTAAGCACCGAAGCAGTGGCATGATAGCCTATTTAGGGGGGAACCAAAGTAACATTCAATTTATGGTATTAACCCCGGCACATGCAAAAGGTTGCCAAAAAAGTGATTAAGAAATTACGGAATTGGTCCACACCGCTTGAAGTTTTTTTCCCCTCCTCCTCTCCCCCCCTTTTTTCCTTCTCTCTCCCTCTCTCTCGCTCTCCCGCTTTCACAATGACATGGCATACATAATAAAGAAGGACTGGTAATTAGAATGTTCTGGAGAGCAGTTGGGTGCGAGCTTTCAGGACTGACACTGAGAGTGAGCTGCCTTCATGGCCGCTGAGGTCTACAGGTTACGACCACCGCTAAATATAGGCTGGAACAGACAGGGCCAGTGGCACTGACTGATGTACGAACTAAATATGGGAAATATAGGGTTTTTAAAATGATCCCATTTTTGCCAGATTAAACTCTTCAGACATTCATGTTACATTACGGTATTGCAATATATTCACAATACATTCTGTACATGACACATATATCTTTATTTATATTACTTTTTTCCTGAAATGAATTTAAAATTAAAGAAAAAAAACGGTTCATGCATCCAAATGTGCAGTGTGTTACACATTAATGGCCTTTTGGTTCAACAATGAACCTCTTTTCCATATTCCAGTGGAATCAGTAAGATTATAAATATATGACATACAGAAAAGCATTCAAAATCTAACACAGGGAATAGAATCTGTTCACAATTGGTACTGGAATGTCTTCCCTCATGTGGACTGAATGATTAGGAGAATTCCACAAATTCATTCGGAGATGTCTGGTGTGAAATTATTCATTGTACAGACTCGATTTCTTTACAGTGGTGGTGATAGGAACCAGGCATCACCATGTCTACAGCACAAATATAGCCCTTATATTTACTACCCAAAACCACCAGTGAAACTACATGTGTCTTCTGAGTTTTTATAAGAAATGTTGAAAATCTATAAAAATAAGTTTTCTTTGGGGACTATGTTGCCTCACAATGCCCTGCATGAACAGATTTTAAAAAAATATTTTTTTGAGCCAAAGTCTTCTCAAAACTATCAAAAAACAATGTCTCAGATATTAGGCAGTGTATCCATAACCATTTCATGAAATATCTTTTTGTGAGGGAGCTTTTAGAGCTGGATGTCTGGTTCCTATCACCACCACTGTGAACAATTCTTATTTTGTAAGTTTCAGCAAACCATTCTGAATGACTTTGTTCACATCTTAACTATTTAATTATGCAGAAAATTTGAGTTCCCCTTTAATGCTCTAGTTTTGGCATCAGTTGGTCACTGGGCATTAAGATTTCTTTACTAATTTATTTGTTAAGAACAGTGCCCATTATTAACATCATTAACAGAACCGTAAATGAGCCATAGCTAGAACAAGAGGGTCAATTACATCTGGCCAGACGTTAAAATATATATTATAAATGCGTATAACAGTAGAATTCACACTATTAAAAGCATGCTGAATACAGAGACTTAGCAAACACGATGGTAAAAATGCACATGTAGCAGAGTACGCAGACAAACATACACTAGATAAAACAGTATATACAGCTGTTACAGTCTAGATCAGTAGAAACACATATTACTAAGCAATACTACGGAGAGGAAAGCAATATGAAGAAACACAACACCTTTAACATTTATGAATGTTAATTAACACCATCAAAAATGTTTTAAAATCAACATAGAGTGCCCTTAAGTGGACATTAGTTACGGATAACACATTTTGTGCTACTTTGACCACTAAATATATGAACTCCCAGGCTTACTGTATCCTATTATTCAGTAATTACATGGAAAATGATGCAAACTAGATGAGTTAGTCTTAAAGGGGAATTCCACCAGCTTTTCAAATTTTTTTCATAATTAAATCATTAAGATAAACAAAGTCATTCAGAGTGGTTTGATATGCACCATTCTAGAGAAATTTATCAAGTCAGAATTATTCACAACGATGGTGATAGGAATCAAATGCTTCTAAAAGCTTCCTCACAGAAAGTCATCACATGAAATGGTTTTGAATACACTCCCTGATGCATGAGACATTCATTTACAATAATGTTTTGGCTTCAAATACATTTTTTTATCTCTTCATGGCAGAGAGTTACACACAAGGCAAAATTGTGCTCAAGAAAAACATTCTTCAGATTTATCACTACTCTGGCATTATTGACATCACATATAAAACTCAGTGTGGGTTCACTGGTGCTTTTGGTTAGTAAATGGTAAATAGATAGTAAAATGGCAGTCTATGAAAATTTCCACTCTGAATAACTGTGTTAATGTCTCAGTGACTGAATTGTGCAGAAATTCTGAAAGCTACCTTTTAAAGCGACACTGTGTTCTGTGGATTTGGAGACTCTCCAGTGTGAATATGTAATTGTTGGTTGTGCTTTGGTTCTCTTCCCAGAGAGGATGAATCTGATGATTGTGAGTGTGTTGAATGAGTATCCAAAGAAAACTCTGTTAAACTATGGTGAATGACGTTTCTTCCAAGGATTCAAGTTCATTATTGACTATTATCATCATATCTTTATCAGTATAATGTTCATTTTGCATTTGAGACCTAAACATCGAGCCGGACCTTCTTTTTCAGCCTGTGCATGCGAGGAATAAAAATCTGAACCCATTGCATTCAAGGGGTTAAAACAGTTAACTATGGCACAAAATGTGTTAACATAGAACACAATAAGGGTGCTATTAATTAACACCACTTTGGGAAGTGTGACCAGACAGCAGCTATGGGAAGAGTGAAAACATAAGACGAACAGCCTGGACAGTCAGTAAGATCAGTTTTTTTCAGCCTCCTTTTTAGCCAGTCCATGGATCCAGTCTGTGGGCTCCAGACAGAAGCCCTGCAGCTAAAAAAAGAGGGATCGCTGCACATCCTCCAGCCATGAGCCTGCAAATAAATATAATCAATCCTGCATTTACATACAAATGGGCCTTCTCTAGCCTCTTTCTTAGTAATCTGTCTGGAAGGAGGCAAATATATTCACACCATACACCGATGCCGTAGTTATCTTCCAGTGCTTTATTGATTGTTTTTTTTCCCTTCTCCCTTCTGTTCCTCAAAAACATCTCCACTTCATTTTATTAGTGAATATTGGGAGGCATGTTGCGCTGACAAGGAGCGTACGGTTCATCATCGCCTGCCCAAGAAGATTATGACTATTGACACTGTCACTTTTCTCGCCACTTATCATTGCTTACTGGCAGCGTATCGCGCAGTGCATCAACGTGCCACTTAAAAAGGCGGTAAACTGGCAGAGAGCGCGTGCGTCTAATATGCCTCATTCACTTTGCGTCAAGCTGACAACGGGCTGGCCTCAAATGGGTGTCAATCCCGTCGCAGGACAAATATCCTCTGTCACCAGCGTGACCGACTCAGTGTTTCAACAGCACAGCAAAGCAAAGTACCACACTCAATCATCACCAGCTCGCAGGCACTAGTACATCATTCGCAACAACAGCAATGCAATCCATATGTATCATTAGTGTAAATGATCGCTTCATAAGACGACTGCTTGCGAGATATCAACGCGGTCCTGTCCAAGCACATCACGGCTCAGAAAGTGCAACTTTTGCTCGCCGCCGTAATTAAAGTGTCAGGATGGCGCCTGCTCTCGCACACAATAACCCTGCTAGGTTTAATTTGAATAGGTAATCTCTGCGTTTGCTGTGCATTAAGAGAAACATCTGAGCTATTGCTCTATTAACTGTTTCACTCACCCAGCGTTGGCCTTTTAATTAGAGTTTAATAGCAGTTATTAACTCATTACAGGGCGTTGGGGGAGCATTTGGAGCTACTGTGACCTCTAGCAAAGTTGACACTTCAATGGTGGAATATTTCCTGAAAAAAAAAAATTCATTCATTTAATTGTGACCTATGCAAATGTGCAGTTCGTCATGACAACCCAGCTGCAATAATTAACTAGAGTGCTTCAAATTAAAATATAAATGGAGGAATTGTGTGTCAGCCATGGAGCACACTTAAAAAAAAAGAAGGGGAAAAAAGAGAAAGCAGAAGAAATGAGGAAATTTAATTTGTTGGAATTGTTTTAAATGAGCTCAGCGGCGTTGGCACAAGCAGCATCCTTTGTTTTGTAAAAGAGAGAACTGTTAAGAATTTCCGAGCCGATACACGATACGCTTCTCGCTTCTCCGAGGGGTTACAGCAGATTGAGGGAGCACGTTTACACGTGCGCACACACGCACGCATGCAAGCGCAGTATCAACACATAGCATATCTCGTGTCAGCAGCCCAGATTGCCGTGAACAAACTTATTATGATTTGCATTTCACAAGCAATTTGTTTACTTGCAGACGTTAAGTGCTGTATCAACACCTCTATCGCCACATGACACCATTACTGTCATCTGAGGCCGCCAGGCAAACCCCAGCACGCATCAGCAGAAACAATTAAGGCCTTCAGAGACTCCGTTCCCGAGAACACTTGCCTGAAATCTTCTACAAAAACACAGTGTCGTTCTGAAAGCTGAGAAAACTGAGAGAGTTTAGTTTTGAGCGCACATTTAATGGAATTCCTAGCAGAGCCCACCACTGTCTTCCAAGTTACCCACCCTTTGGCCTTCCCAAACAGTAAGGAGAGGTGCGGAAGAATGCTGGCGGGGGCATTTTTTCTTTTTAGTGCCCTCAGAGATGCGCCTGAAGGAAGAGCTCAGTGTCTGAACTGAAAAATAAAAATAAAAAACGCAAATTAACCAAAAGTGTCACTCAGGAATTGCAAGAGAGCTGAAAATTGCTAAATATGTTCTTTGAAGTCCTCATTTCAGCAAAAAAATTACATTATATTTAAGAAAAAAAAACTTTATATCTAATTAAAATGATAACTGCATTCTCATTTTTCAAACTCTCCATATCCTGAGGGCCAATTGGGATGAGTGTTTCTCTCTCTCTCTCTCTCTCTTGCTTGCCTGTACAGCAGTATGGCGTGCTGAACTGCTCCTGCAGCAAGATCACATCATTACCATCTCCCCAGCTGAGCCGCAGCCAACCATTATCATGCAGCATTATTAATCTTCTTGTCTTATCAACTTGCAAATCACAAACCATTGAGCCTTATGGCGTGGTTTTGGGTCCACGGTTATTCATTTTGTAGGTCTACCTAGCCTCCAAGTCCTCTTAATCACCTGACGATTGTCATTCTCTTACTTTTGCCCTGCCCCCTGTGGCCTCGCTCTGTATCCGTGCAGAATGTCCCTCACCCGCACTCTCTATCCCCCCCTACTCTTCTTCTGAAAGAGGGTCCTTGCTTTTGAAGAGAGGAGACAGTGAGGAGGATAAATTTCATTAATAGAGGAGAATTAACATCCCACCGCCATGAGATGACCTCTTTTCCTGACACGTATGTCTAAGTCATTCTTGTCTTTTTTTCCTGCTTCTTCTTCGCCATTAACATTCTAGAGAGGGAAGAAGGCAGAGCGCAGTCTGAGGAGAGAAAGAGAGACAGAGAGAGAAAGTTTCCTTAAAGCGAAAATTCACTGACCCCCTTGACTCTCAGCCTCATGATCAGTTGACTCTTCTCTCCACTGAAGTATTCACAGTGTGGAAAATATAGGTGGCTAATAGAGCGCATCTTATATAGAAATGCGCACGTGTGACGTTCTTAAAAACTGTCTTTAAAATTCTCCAAATTTTTATTGTTCAATAATTTTATACAGATATAGATCAACAAAGATATTATATATGTAAACTGGAGTTTTATAGGTACACAATACATTCAAAGAGAAAAAGTGGGAGAGAGAAAGGGAGAAAGAGAGAGAGGGAGAGAAGGTAAGAAAAAGAGAGAAACAGTGACAGATGGAGTGAGAGACAGGGACAAGGAAAAGAAAAAACAGAGAAAGAAAGACAGATAGAGAGGGATAGATGAAGAGAGACTCAGAAAGAGATGAAGTGATAGACAGAGAGGTAGCTAGGGAGAAGAAAAAACAAAAAGAACAAGAGAGAAAGAGATAGAGAGAAAAAGAGACAGAGAGAAATAGAGAAAGAGAGACAAAGACTAATAGATGGAATGAGACAGGCAGGGACAAGGAGAGAGAGAAACAGAGAGAAAAAAGTGAGGAGGAGAAACAGAAAGAAAGAGAGAGAGAGAGAGAGAGAGAGAGAGAGAGAGAGAGAGAGAGAGAGAGAGAGAGAGAGAGAGAGAAGTGCAAGAGATAAACAGAAAAAGACCAAGAGAGGAAGAGATAAAGATGGAGAGGAAAAAAGAAAGCAGGGAGAGAAAGATATATGGATAGAGAGGGAGGGATAAAGAGAGACAGAGAGAAACAGAGAAAGAGAGGGAAAGAGAGAGAGATAGAGAGAGAGATGGAGTGAGATAGGCAGGGACAAGGAGAGAGAGAAACAGAAAAGTGAAAGAGAGACAGATAAACAGAAAAAGAGAGAGTGGTAAAAAGAGAAAAAGAGAGGGAGAGATAAAGAGATAATGAGAGATAAAGAGGGAGAAAAAAGAAAAGAGGAAGAAAAAGAGAAAGAGAAAAAGATATAGAGTAAGAGATAAAGAGAGGCAGAAACAGAGAGAAAGAATGAGAAATGTATTGACATAGGGACATGGAGAGAGAGAAACAGAGAGTGAAAGAAAAGTGAGAGAGAGGGAAGTGAGAAAGATAAACAGAAAATACAGCGAGGGAGAGAGGGAGTGAGAGAAAAAGAGCGAAACAGAGAGAAAGAGAAACAGAGAGAGAGAGAAACAGAGAGAGAAAGAGGGAGTGAGAAAGAGAAAGAGAGACAGAGAGAGAGAGAGAGAGAGAGAGAGAGAGAGAGAGAGAGAGAGAGAGAGAGAGAGAATGCAGTTTCAAAGTTCTCAGAGTGTAAAATGTACACAGTGTGAACCAGATAATAATTTTTATGCTTTTCAAATCGATTTTGCAGGCTCTGACTCTAACCACAGTTTCACACAAAAATCCTACTGCGCTGCAGCACCTCAAGAACGCTTATAAATAATGAAAGCTGTTTTTAAAAGAAAAGACTGCTTAAGGACAAAATGTTGATTAAAAGTGCCTTTTATCCCTCTTCTCATATCTTGGCTTTCTAAAAATGCGCCGACTCCAGGCAAACAGGGCAGAGCCAAGCGCTTCCCCTGACCAAAATTAATTTCGAGATAAAATATGCTGAGTTTGGAGAAGAGACGGACAGGTGGTATTTAGATACGGGCGGCGAGATTTGAAGAAGCTCCATGCCGCGTTTGAGCCTTCCTTTGTTTGATCTTGTGTATGCATTTGTCCTTGGAAGTCACCCAGAAACTCTATCATTTTACTACGAACGGCGTCTGATCTGCGAGACGACCATTTTTATACACAACTTGAAAGCGTTTCCATTCTAAGAGCTGAAATTGTTTTGGGGAAACGAGTTGCATGCTCAAAAAAGGCCTGGCTGGACGTCCAGTTGCTAATGGCGGTTTGGACAAACTCTGACGGATTCTCAGTTCAGCGTGAGTTTTGAAACGAACATAACATTGGGTGGAAAAAAAAGACCTTTACATGTTTAACAGCATGTGTCCTATTTTGCCATGCCATTGCTATGCAGCGGCTGTAACGGGGAATGCAGGAGTTTTTTATGCCTGTCCATAAATTAGGCCTGGGAGGTTGATGAGCAGTGAAGGAGAAGCATGTCTACACTGGAAGGAGAGAAAGAAAGAGCGAGGGAGAGAGAAAAAAAGAGCACGAAGGAGGGCAGATGCAGCCTTCACTCCCCTTAACTGGCTATCATGACCAGAGGACACAAACACAGAACACAACACACATGAACTCTGGTGAGGACTCCTTGAGGCACGTTCTCCACATGCATAAGCGAAAAAAGAAAGAGATAGAGAAAAGAGAGAGAAAGAGAAACGAGAGTGAGAGAGTGAGGATGATCCTGGCCCACGGTACAAAGCCAACGGGACTTCCTCTCCTCTTCTGTCTTGTCCTCCGGTGTGGATTTTCTCAAGGCTCCTGGCAGGTCGAGCGACAAATTGCAGCCTGAGGAGATGGACGATTCCCGGTCAAACAGAGAAGAGCTATCAGTGGAGGACTCTCAGAGGATTCAGGCCTGCTTCCAGGGGTTAGGGAGGTGGGAAAGGACTCAACGAGACAAGCACACCAACTCTTCAGTGTTTATGACAGGAAGATTGGTGGTTAGCGACTAGCTAACCCCAACAGGACAGATCTGCCAGGGATAGGCCAGTTTTCCCTTTGGGGTAGCTAACTGCTAACATACCCCAGTGGGACTGCACACTCTGAGACAGTGATACTCAACTCTTATAGACATTCTGTAGGCTGTGTTAGCATTTAGCGATTAGCTAACCCCAACCGGACAGCTCTCCTAAGGCACAGCTAGTTGTCCCACTGGGGTACACTCTTAAAAATAAAGGGGTTCTATGAAGCGACTGAACAGAACAATCACTTCTAACTATAAGTGAATGGTTGTTTCAATTGGACAGCTCTCCTAGGGCTAAAACAGCCGTAGCTGGGCTACTTGCTAATATGGTCCAGTACACTCTGACCACCCAATTCTATATCGGTTTTAACATGCCCTCATCGACATGGCCTTGAAGCTCCCCCTCAGGGGAATCCTTGACATCATCATAAGGGCATTTCTATCACTTTATCAGCTCATATGATGAGTTAGATGAGGATCAAGTGAACACAAGTATCAAGTTTCAACCTCAGTAGTAAAACTTGGCCAGAATTCATTGCAACCTGAAGCATTTTGCTTCTCAAACAGAAAAGATGAGCAAAGCTGTTCATAAGTCATAGCAATGAACTACTTTAAAATGCTTAATATTTAAAAATCATAACATTAGATTTGTTGGCCTGTAGATTTCAAACTACTCCATCTGTTCAACAACACTGCTGATAAACATCATTGTTTTACTCTGCTAGCATGCTAGTTAGCAAGCTAAAGGCTACACAGCTAACAATATCAAAAATCAAGGCAATACACCACAGTTCTAAACCAAAGCGCATCGCCAGACAAGCCAGTTATTCAGAAGTTTCATGTATGTTTTGTACAAACTTCTCAAAAATTGATTTGCATCATCAAGTTTGCACGAAGCTAAGCTAGCTGAGGGTGAGTGCATTCCGACTGAAAAATACACTCCTCACTGTCCCCTCATTCACTTCTACTGTGAGTGGCCACTTGTGTAAAGTAGCTGTGATACACTTCCAAGCAGTGAATCAAAGCAGAGACATTATAATAAGAGGAGACATTTCACTGGTTAAGAAATGAATAGGAAAGTTCATAATGCTTAACATGGCCTCTGCTTTTGAAGAAAGTCCAGGCCGTCAATAAAAATGACCATCCCCAAGTGGTAAAAGCCCTCCCTCACTGAGAAGATATGTGCATGCACAGCAGCCAAAACAGCCTGAAAATACAAGCCAAATGCTACAAACTATTTACATGATTTTTGTAAGATTTTAGTAATGATTTCAAACATGCATACGAAACTTTAATGTGGCATTCAGTTTCAGGTTAATAGATATTTTCTCATTCAAAGAGACAGAAAACTAGCCATGTATGATTGGAAATAACTGCCTGGGGTCGTTGCCAAGATGGACACTGAGTGGGCAGACTTTCCTATAAAGAGTTTGGTTGAAGTCAGTAAGGGGCATGTTAAAACTGCTATTTGTTCCATTGAGGTACACTCTTAAAAACAAAGGTAGAGTTCATTGGAGTTATGTTTTTTCTTTTAGTTCTCTAAAGAACCTTTCAATGGATGGTCATTTGAAGAACCATTCCTGTAAATGAGATGTTACATAAAGGTAGTTTTTTTCTAGAACCATATATCCAGGTCAGAAACCTTGTAGGAACCTTTATTTGTTATCAGTTAGTTAACTCTAACGAGACAACTTTCCTAGAGCTTAAGCAACCATCTGGTTAGGGTAGCTACCCGCTAACGTGGCCCAACAGGACCTCCATACATTCATTGGATGTTAACAGTTACCTACCCCAATGGGACAACTGGCCGAGCCCTGGGAGACCAGGGGGGATTCAGGGGGCCAGAGCGCCTCCCTTCAGGCTGCTCCGGGGCGCATGCCCGGGGCTATCATTCACAAATCTGCACCGTTTCCTGCAATCAAAGGCCGCAGAGCAGGCCCGCCGAGCCGCTTAGCAGAGTGAATTATTCACAGGCGAAAAAGGTCATCTCAAACTAAAACTCCACTAAAATGAACCGAAGCCCTGGTTCTTCTTTTGCTGTTCGCTTCTCAAAAAGCACATCTCAATCTTTAATGGATGGAGAGAAGAGGGGAAGGAGGGGAAAAAAGTCCGTAAATGGAGAGAGGGAGAGCGAGACGCGATCAAAGTGATTTTTAAATTTGCAGATTTTTGCATTTGGATTTATTAATGATTGATTTATTAAGATTGGGCCTCGGCTTCACTCTGGTATGCAGGCTAATTAAGTTTTGCTCCAAATCTTAATGGCGAAACCCAGAGTAATTGATCTTTTGATGATGTAAGCCACTTTAAAATTGTTTTTAATGATCCATGACATAGGAGACACAGCTAGAAGGTTATCAAATATGTGCTTATGCCATTAAATAACTTTTAAGTTTGATGAGCTAACCTAAAAACAGGGAGGTTAGAACTATTTCTGTGTGGAGCTAGTTTTAAGTGAGGTATCTGTCGAGTGTCTCAGAGTGGGTGCACTTTTACATAGACTGCACTGACAGAACGAAGATGCCTTGGTAAGTGAGGAGCGTCTATGAAAGACACACAGTAACATAGCATCACTGTAAGATCCAACCTTATACCTCAAAAAAGTAACTTAATAGAGAAAGAAAAATGATCTTCACATCTGTTAATGTGATGAGATAAACAATTAATTTTGAACCATTTCTATTGGTCCATTCATCACTAAGTGTTCTCACAATGTAAAGGGCAGCTTTCAAATGGTGTAAAATAAAAAAAAGAAAAAAATGGAGTTACAAGGTTTTCTTATGGCAGTAGTGAAAGTAGTTTTCTTATATAGTCTCTCATTAAGTGTCATTAGTGCCCAGTAAGTGCTGGCGCTTGCAGCGGCACAGGACAGAATGATTCTTTGATGGCGTCTCAAGTGAGTTTGCATCAGTGCCTGTATAATTACCCGTGTGGATGCTGTGGATGCAAGGCTGGTGCAGAAACCAGTGTGCAGAACGTTGAACCCAGCCGGCATCTCTCCTCAGCTGGGACACGGTTATGCTGGGCTGACCTGGGAGCACAGGGAGTGCTTGTTTTCCATTTGTTGAGGCAGCCCTCTCCCTTAATGACTGTGGTTGCACCTGAGTGCAGAGCACAGGGTAACCCTAACAGGTCCTCTACGGTGCAAACACCTTGAACCTTTTGCAGGTATAAGTATAAAAGGATTCTATTATGATGCTACTACTCTACAGCTTTGTAAGTTTCAACTAATTAGTAGGAAGCTATGAAAATTGAAGAGATATGTGCAAAGTGATAAGCAGAGCTGTTGATGTATCTGAGAAAGCTGTAACATTGAGAATGAAGTTATAGTAAAATTAGGATCCAGAATGCAGAGTATTTGAAAAGTATGATCAGATCTAAAGGTGGGACGTGAAAAAAAAATAGATGTGCCCAGAATGATAAATAAAAAAAACAATAAAAAAAATTTGAAATAACTTCTGGTGTCTAACTCATGGTATTTTATTTTTTACCTTACAGAATGGTAACTTTACAGGAGAATGAAAAAACCTTCTTTACTTTTAATGTAAGTGAATGGAACCAGAATTTTTTCCAAGTCATTGTGGGCCATTTCTTTTGGTTCTTTCAACATGAAATTTACACACAATGTAAAGGACAACAGTTACTTTAAAATTATGCTGAAAACTGAAAATCAATAAAAAATGGATATATATATATATAGGGCGGCACTCACAGCAAGAATGGCCTGGGTTCGATTCCTGGCCGGGCGACTAGGGTCAATTCTGTGTGGAGTTTGCCTGTTCTCCCCGTGTCTGCGTGGGTTTCCTCCGGGTACTCCGGTTTCCTCCCACAGTCCAAAAACATGCAGTCAGGCTGATTGGACGTGCTAAATTGCCCCTAGGTGTGAGTGAGAGTGTGACTGTGTATGTCTGTCTGTCTGCCCTGCGATGGACTGGCGACCTGTCCAGGGTGTATCCTGCCTTCCGCCCAATGACAGCTGGGATAGGCTCCAGCACCCCACCGCGACCCAGAAGGATAAACGGTTTAGATGTATGTATGTATGTATATATATATATATATATATATATATATATATATATATATATATATATATATAGATGTATATATATTTTTCACACAGTTAATTGTCACACAATATTTGTTGATCTTGCCATTAGAAACAAATGGAAAAAGGTCAAGAGGTGCAGAATCGAACTTGTCTTTAAAAAATGTAAATTGAATGTACCTATAATTTGTTATGTAACTATGTAATAATTACATAATTTACACAATTACATTTAAACAGTACAAAATGACAAACGACATATATATTTGTAAGGGTTAATGTGGCTGGCTGAGCACACCTAGCGCAACGCTGACAGCAGCAGAGTGGAGGAGAGGGCAACAGGAGGCGGCCGTTCCCTCAGGTTACTCAACCCCCCCCTCGGCACGCCAGAATGAGCTGTTCAACTCACTGCTGGATACCTGACAACAGGCCTTCATACATTACCAAATGAAGATTGATAATCCCAGCTCTCCTCTCAGTGTGCACACGCAGCAACACGCTTTCACAGGGAAAAGGAAGTGAAATCACTGTCATCCACAGCCTGAGTCGGTAGTTGTTTGTCACCTGGAAAAAACGCCTCAGCTTGTGTCATGGATCAGAGAATTAGAGTTTACAGAGTAGAGTAAGAGTAACTTTGTGGCTGGTTTTATCAGGCAAGATACAACTAGCCGATCATTCCAATTCCAGAGTTACAGCAAGTCAGTCTGAAGTCACAAAAATGGCCAACTGTAAGCACGAAAAGGGAATAATAATAAAACAGTTTGAATGAGTGATGTGCAGGTGGAGAGAAAGTTGCTTCATTGCTGGTGTCAGCAGAAGCTTGCGGCGCTCATAGACAAACCACACTACAGAGGAAGGCAGACACAAGCAAGAAGTCACAAATACAAGTGGCAGCACAGAGTGAAAATACACACTCTTACGCTCTTCCTCTCAGTATTTTATACTATTCACCCAAAATCTGTCGTTTAATAAAAGAGTACAAAGGCTCTAATTACTTTTCTTATACTTTCCTCTGTGGTGTACATGTTAGAGGTCTCATTTCATGTGCTGTGAGCTTCAATAAAGCTGAAAGTGTTTCCATATCATTTATTAACAGACTACAGAGTCAAAAGTCAGTTTAAACATTTAAAACAGCTGTCAATGATGATTCTATGTCAGTGAAGTCAAGAACATCAAACAAAGCCAAGCTGAAAACATAGGATGTATACTAGCATTCAGTAGTTTGGCAGTGTTTGTCATGTTAAAAATAACTGCTTGTTTATTCAACTTTTATTCAACCTTCAATACAATGTAGACTGAAATGCTATAAGCTAGACAGTAAAAGGCATTTTAAGATTTTTTATTTAAAATTTAATATTTTAAAGTTGACAGAGAAAAGAAGACAGAGAGGTAGCAAAAGCGAAGGAAGGAAGGTTATGGGAAAATCTTTTAAATGATATGATATGATAAATTGTGTTTAACACTGCAAGAGACTCAAATTAACAAGATCCAGTGACACTTTATTTTGAGTGGTGCTTTTAAAATGAAACAAACATTCAACAAACACTGGACTCTTAGTAACATGTCAAAAACATATGAGGGTTAGGATTAAGTTTTGGGTTGAGGTTAAGGTTAGGGTTAGGATTAGGGCCAGGGAGAGGGTTAGGATTAAGTTTTGGGTTGAGGTTAAGATTTGGTTAGGATTAGGGTCAGGGTGAGGGTTAGGTTTTGGGTAAGGTTAGGTAAGGTTAAGTTTTGCATAATGATAGTAACATATTAACAATACATCTACTTAATGTCAGCAATGTAACAACAGAACATCTACAAGATATTTACTTCAGTGTATTCAGATGCTTCACTACTGCTAAGTAGCACTGTTGTGTTGTTGATGTGTTACTGATAATCTGGCAACAGTTTATTAATCATCTACGAAGGACCACTCCAAATAAAGTGTTACCCTAGATCCATTTCCAGAGTTCCAATCTGAGCATAGGTTCTCTCAAACATGCTATTCTTTCAGAAATAACAGTACTTCTGTCTGAGTTTCTGAAATTCTTTCCAACACACTGACATTTTCAGTTAAACTGTACATGTCCACATTGCCTCTTTTACCAGCTTTGTGTTGAAGAAGTTATTATTTTTATAGGCAAACAGAAAAGAATCTCTCTACAAATGAAATGGCAAAAGAAATGGGCAACAAAGCAGCAGCAAACAAACCACAGCAGAGTCACAGCGTGACAGAAAATAACCCCCTGGAACGCATTCATATCAATTTCACCCCTGTAGCCCCACGGAAGTGTTGTGAGGGGGATAAATACAGAATGTTTAAGCGCTCTCCCTCTCCCTTGTTGCCTCTGGCCGTGTTAAATTTGGGGCACTTGTGTGCGAGAGATTGATGCTGGCCTATCTGATGCGTTACGAATGTCTGCAGGGATCCCTGCTGTCCTCCGTCTTTAAAAACCTCCGCATCAGCATAATGGCCGCGGCCACACGCACACACGCGCGCCGGGGAAGGTTATCGACTTGTGAAATCGCATTCAGGACAGCCTTTTATTTTTCCCAGACTATAACCTTGCCTTGTAAGTTGCTTACTCAACAGAGCCTATTATGAGGGGCTGTTACTCTCCCTCACCGTGGAAAGGTCAGCGCGGTACTACAGGCTGCCTTTTCAATATCAGCACTTCATTATTAGCCCACTATTACTGTAAGCTGATTCACAAATTGGCATGGCAGGGGGTTCTGGGGAGGGGGGGTAGGGGGGGATTGAGGGTTTGGAGAGGGAAGGATGAGAATGGGGAGGTTCTGGGGTTGCACACAACAACCTCTGTAGCGTTCAGAGAGCGGAACGAGGCAACATGCTGCATCCCTAACATTTCCTCGTCATGGCCTGCACCGTTAAATTGGCAGCGGGCAGACAGAGAGTCTGTCCTGACCATAACAGCCTGAGAGTGAAGGAAAGAAAGAGAGAGCAGACTGAGAGAGAGAGAGAGAGAGAGAGAGAGAGAGTGAAAGGGAGGAGAGGAGAAAGAGAAATGAAAGAGAGAGAGAAAAAAGAGAGATGGGAGAGGGACAAAACAGTGAGAGAGAAGAGAGATGGGGGAGGGAGGGAGGAAAAAAGAGAGAGAGAGGGAGATATGGAAAAATTTGAGGGGGAGAGAAAGAGTGAGAGAAAAAGAGGGAAAAGAGTAAAAGACAGAGAAAGGGAAGAAGGAAGTGAGACAGTGAGAAAGAGGAAGAGAGAGAGAAAGGGTGAGATAGAAAAAAACAAAGAAAGAGTGAGAGAGGGATAAATGGGAAAAAAGGGAAGAGAGAAGGATGGAGGAGGGAGAGAAATAGTGAAGAGAGAGAGAAACAGGGAAGAGAAATGGAGAAAGAAGGATGAGAGGGAGAGAGAAGGACAGACAGAAATGGGAGAGAGAGAGAAAGAGAGAGAGAGAGAGATGGGAAAAGAGAGATGGGGAGAGAGAGAAATAGAGGGGGGAGGGGAAAAAGAAATGAAAGAGAGAGAGGGAAAAGAGAGGGGAGAGGGATGAGACAATGAGAGAGAGGGAAGAGAGATGGGAAGAGAGAGAGAGAGAGACAGAGAGAGATGAGTGAAGGAGAAAGAAAAACAAAAGAGAGAGGGAAAAGAGAAACAGGGTGAGGGACAGGGAAGAGACAGTGAAGGAGAAAGAGGGAAGAGAGATGGGGAAGAGAGAGGAAAAAAGGGAAAAAAGAGAGAGAGAGAGATGGAAAAAATTGAGGGGGAGAGAAAGAGTGAGAGAAAGAGAAAGGAAAGAATGGAATGAGACAGTGAGAAAGAGGGAAGAGAGAGGAAGAGAGAGAATGAGAAAAAGAGAGACAAACATGGCATGAGAGAGAGGGAAGAGAGAGAGATGAGATGAGAGAGACAAAGGCAAGAGGGAAATAGGGAAGAGAGAGAGAGAGAGAGAGAGAGAGAGAGAGAGAGAGAGAGAGAGAGACATTCAGGCAAAGCAGTAAATGTGGAGCCTTTCACAGACAGACACAGGAGGATGACTTCGGGGGCCTGTCAGAAAACAGGGGGAGAAAAGTCAAATATAGTTGACTGATACTTTACTCCGTCAGCTGGCCAAAATGCCAGATAGCATGTAAATCACGATCGGCTGACCGCTTCCCCCCGCTTCTCTTGGCTACTTGTCAGTTTCCTGCCGTCCGTCTCCGCTGCACGATTTGGACAATTGTCTTGGAGTGAGGGAGCGTGCGAGATTGATGTTTATTCAAAGTGCCTCGCTCCGATGACCAGCCAACATATTTCAGTAACGGAGCCATCAAGATGGACACACCACCATTACTCTCACCGGAGCTGTTAATACGCTGTATGGGTGGAAAGAGGAAGAGGCTTGAAGGCTTGTGTCATTTATCTAAGCCATATTTAAAAAGTGTTGCCGGAGAAGTTGAGCAAGGCTCAGGATCAAATAACGAATGGCTCAGGATGTCTTCATTTCCTTTGGACGTGTTAGCATCCCGCTAAGGTAGATTTTTAATATGCCATAAAGGGCATTCATTCAGACTGAATGGGCTTGTGAGATGAGCTACACTCTGAAAAATAAAGGCAGCAAAAAGGGTTCCTTGGAGTGCTGCCATAGAACATTTCGGTTCCCTAAAGAACCTTTAAAATGAATGATTTTTTTAAAAAACTGTTGGAACCATTCAAATTGATCTATCCATACTCCACCCCTTTTTTCAGAGCAACTGTTGCAACAAGCTTTAGGCCAGGTAAAAAAAAACACATATGCATATGTTTATACAAGTGTTTATAAATATATAAGTGAAGCAGTTTTATAAGAGTCTTGCTCTCTGCTGTTCTGCCAAAACAGTTGACCGGAAGCACTGGCAGTGCGAGACAAACTTGATCAGGCTTGGCAGTCAGTTAGTGCCCCTTGCTGTAAAGCTCTATGCACTATGAATCACATCTTGACACATTTTAGAACAAAACCAAAACATCTTTGCATAGTTCAAAGCTTTTGCATTCATGTACTTGTAATGATATAAATAAATCTTTATTTATATAATACATTTTTATTTTATTTTCAAACTCTTTTAAAGACTTTTCACAAGAATAAAAGTAAAACAAAGATAAAAGCACTATGCTCTGAATGAAAATAACAATACAATTACACACACTAGAAAATGAGCCACAATGAGATGGATTTAAAAAAACATCTATCAAGCTTGCATTCCTAATATTCTTTAGGAGCTTTAAAGTGTAAGCAAGGCCTTCTAGTCAAAGCCGAACAGAACAGTAAGCCAGTGTAAACTGAAAAGACTGTAGTCCCCATTAAGGAAAGATCCCAGAAAATATGGCTGGCTGGCTTAACTGCAGCAAAAAAAGCTATCGTCCAGCACTGGCTAACCCTCACAACCTGTCCATACGTCACTGGCTCCACACCTTATTAGATGTCTTCTATCTGGAACTATCATCTGTAAGAATTAGCAATGCTGCCACTAAAACTCATTACTTCATAAATGAATTCATGGACTATCTATTGTCAGGGCCCTTATGCGTGCTAAACTGTATGATGTGTTGAAGTTGTGAATGATGTAACTCAATTTTCATGTGTCCTGTGTGTATCTATGATCGGTTCTTGTTTGTACGTCCCATGCTTGTGTGGGTCGGTGCTAGAATGGGGGGGTTGCTTGAGTTTTTTTTTTTTCTTTGAATGGGAAATAATAAAAAGAAAATAATCACAAAAAAGGACTGTAGTAATATGCTCAGACTTTTTTTGGTGAGCACTTTGAGCTGAGCTGCTGTATTCTGAACTAGCTGAAGCCTATTTAGAGACAAAGTGGGGCAGTTTGTTACGTTACAGTAGTCTAATCTTATAGTTACGAAAGATTTAATGAATTTATCAGCATGTTGTAGGGTTAGCATGTGTCTTAACTCACCTGCCTCTCAATCTGTTTTTTGCTGAGATGATGTCATCCTTTTCAATGTGATGCTAACAATGAAGGAGGTGATTTTGCAAAAAGCCAAACGAAGCTCTTTATTTGTAAAAATACATGGCTGTACTTAACCTTTACTTGCAAAACCACTGGCCTGAGGGCTGGGCACGTCAAACTGTGTCTTGTTTATATTATAAGTATAGTCTATGTCCAGGCAATTAGGAAACATATTGAGTATATTTTATTATACCAGTACATTGTAGTATTTAAAGGCTCTTGAACAGCTGAACTGAATCTCCAAATCGGATCACTGTTTAGTGCATGGGTGTCAAACTCAATTACTAAAGGGGCCATTTAAAAAAGAAATCTCAACAAATCTGTGGGCCAGCTGTGTTTTTATTTTATTATTACTTAACATTTTGCCATGACCCCAACTGGTTTGTTCAAAATATGCCAAAACTACAACAGCAAAAAATAGGCAATGAGTACTTTAACAAGTCAAAGTTAATTGGTTTATATAAAACAATAGACTAGACTAGAACTAGAATTGTTGTTGTTGTTTTTGTGGTGCAGTCCCATAGATTGTTGTTGGCGAGGGGGTGAGAGTACAAATTATGTTGCAGTGCATGCTGGGAACTGTCGTGCAGTTCATGGTGAAATGGGCTAATATTATTAGAAAATGAAAATAAATTTGCCAGCCGAATACGATTGAGCCACAGGCTTGACTTGGTCTGTGGGCCTTGCGTTTGACACATGGGGTTTAGTGTATCAAATGAAGTTGTTCTTAATTCACGAAAAAAAACATTTTTAAATTGAAACAAAACCAATGAATCATGCTTCGATTTGCTGTCAGCTCAAAGACTCACACCTTAAGGAAGGAGTATGGGCATTTCTCAGTTTCTTCTATAGCTTTGCTCCAACTGGGCACCGAATAACCTTTTTGACACCTTTGTTTTTCAGAGCGTAGTGACATAATGTTATGACACTAATTTGAGGAAAACACATCAATGATCTGAGACTTGAACCATGTAGGCCCAATCCAAATGAGACACCCTTGTAATTTACTGATGGGACCGGAGGGTGAGGTAACGGTTTTGAATAAGATAGAAGTTAGTAATATGAAAGACACGCTCCTCTGGCTGGCTGCCCATGGTGTGTATATGGGTCCAACAGAACGAAGTGCCTGTCCTTCCAGTGACCCGTGAGCACATATTGACTTAACCCAGTCGCCATGACTACTCGACTCTATGTATATTTCCACAGGTGAGCAGTTAAAAATGTTACCATGCCGAACCGCTGTCCAAAATGAATTATCCAGCCTGTCTCCTCTCCCAAACATCCCCTCCAACATAATCAGGCCTCTGTGCGAAAATAAGCTGGTCCCTGGCGAAAAAAAAATCAGACTCAAATCGGAAATAAGCGCAAGTTTAAATAATTTTCAAAAACAGCAGGCCAATAAATTTCCGTGCAGAGGTTAATTTAGTAAGGGGAAACCCTGGCGCAATTACCCGGTCCGATTCCCACTCGTGCCCTGAGGGCTCCAGTCGAAAATGTCACAGGGAGGAATTATTTTTCTCCTAAAACACGGCACGGGGAAAAAAACAGACCGTCCTAACTAGGCCCTGCTAATACCCTCCCGCATCATATTAGCTTTTGTCACAGAATATTACTTTATCATGCCTTCTACTGCTGTGCATTCCTTAATAATGCGCTGCAGAGTGAAAAACTATCGTTGGATAGAAGCTTGTGCTGCTTTTTTTTTGCGTGCCGTGCCCTTGAGATGATGGTGAAGCAATTCCAGTCAGAGAGACGGGGCGAGCGGGCTGATGTATTCCACCGAGGTGACAGTTTGGGCCGACGTAACTTCATTTAGCTCTTCTGAATGAAGTCTTACAAGCGTAATTGAGCCCCGTGCTCTAATCAGCCTGGCCTGTGGATCAGGCGCAGCCTCCGAAATCTCTTCCGCCCATTACAAGTGGAGGCGCGTATTCACTCTGACATGATGTGAAATGTTTAGCAGTCACACTTGTGAGTTACTGACACATGGACTGCCTACCTATCATCAGCTGACATCCACTACCCTCCCTGCCTGAAAGACACACACACACGTTTGTTATTATACAATGTGAGGACTTATACAGGGGTTATATATATATATTTATATCTCATTTGTATTTTATACATGTTAACACTCATATGTAGAGGAGGGCGGGACACAAATTAATGTGGAGTCAAATGTAACATGGATATTTAACGTAGTTAAACAGTTGAGTATGCTTTTGGTCATCTTTTCGTGTTCCTATAAAAGTATCACCTGCTAATTTTCCAAGCAATTGGACATATATTTCTCTAGATTTAGCCCACAGAGTGTTTTTGTACCCTAAAAGTAACTTTTCTCACCAGATGTTTTTTGATTAGTGAGTTGTTTGTTTGAAGTTAAAGAAATTATAATATAATAAGAAATACAGCATCATTTTAAAGCATGTACACAATTCAAAATAAACACATCTTCCCCTATGAATTCAAAACAGTCCATTTTTTGGAGGTTTTATGCACAAATTCATCAGAAACATGCTATATATAAACATTTCAAATGTATTGTTCTGGTATTTATCATTCTACTTTGTGGTAAAACAATTCCAAGTTTGCCACAGCCTCTTTAACTAATCATATTTATTCTGATGCAGACATTTTTATGTATATTAGAAAGATCTTATTCGAAGACTATATCATTGGATTGAATTAATTAACTTAAGTAACTTTAAAAATAACTTAAAAAGTATTCAACTCATTGAAAATCTTGTCTGTAAATTCTGATTTCCTCAAATATCATGCAGCACAACCACAAACAGAGGACTTTTGCCTAGGGGAGGGAAACAGAGGACATGCTATTATTATTATTAATATGTTATTATTATGTTATTATATATTCAGTAGTTGTAAATCATTTTAAAAGATGATATGTAATATATTTTATTAATTGTTGTTGTGCCACTTGACGTTTTCTAGGTAGTAAAATTGAAGATCCTTAAAAAATTAAATGATATTAAAAAAGCTTTGAAACAAATATCAACACATTAAACATATGCACATCACTTCCTTTTCAAAGAGATTTTTTAAATGGTCATTTTGAAAGCCTTTTGTCATTGACCGATATAAATATGTAGCCATGTATAATACGTCCCATGTGTATTATGTACATGTGACTATCAGTATATAAGAATAATAACATTTCCCATTTGTATTATATACATGTAACTATTTATAGTTACATTCTATCAGTCCACACTTTGCAAGTCCTGTTTTTCTTTATTTTTGCTACATTCTTTACAGTAACAAAGAAAGAATAATAAAATTTGAACCCTTTCTGGTGCTTTAAAGAATCACTTTTAAAAGATCACTTAAAGGACTGTGTACAAAAGGTTCACGATCATGGACATTCTTTATGATAATACTGTAGATGATCAATAAAGCTGTATCATATTTAGAACAGCACACAAAAAGAACCAGTTTCTGAGCCACAATTGTTTTTGTTGTCAATATATCACCACCGCCTTTTCTAAAGAACCAATGAAAACTCCCTTTTTTATAAGAATGTACTAAATCTGGACATTTTTGTCCTGAATATGTATAAAAACATACACACACTGGCTGTCTGGCTGTTTTGATCCTCCTCTCTTTTCTCTCTCAGCGCTGGACTGTGCGCCGCTATCATCATCATCATCCCGCACGCCACTAATTATGACACTATCTTAATCTAGTCCCATCAGCCAGATCCAAATCAAATTTCCCCAGGCTGCAGCCCTTACCACCCAAGAAGCCAGCGCCAGCTTCCCTTCCTTTAATCAAAGTCTGGCACAAGCTGCTTCAATAGCAGACATGGAGAACAGGGGCCATGCTGGGTCTTTTTGTGAGAGAGTCAGTAAAAATAAAAAATAACAACCCACCAAATACGCACTCCAACTGACCAAAACACTCCCACACGTTCTTCACACTCTTTGGTGCAGAAGTCCACATTCTATGTATCTGTAGTCAATATAATGCAAGCTTTGCTCCATAAACAGCTGAACTTCAGAGAGATTAAAGCACCGAGTTACCTGCACTTTTTCTCCATGAGGCCTGAACCTACCACATCGATCAGTAAATAACAGAAGACTGTGAGGGGGGAAAGCCAGGAGAGATGAGGTAGAAAAACAGCAGGAACCTCAAACCTCAAGGAAACACATGAAATACTCCAAGAAAACGTCTATCCCTGTGGTTTTCTCAGCACAGCCTTAATCTGCAGTGAAATAAACGTCGCTGAACTTATTTGGTGAGCCCATAATTTAGTGTTGGTTGGGAAAAAAAAAGCTCATTTGCACTTCAGAGGTCTGACGGAGCATGCTTGGCAAGCCTTTGCTTATTTTTCATCAGCTCCCTGCCTATCGCAGCTATAACTCCCAAAAAAAGGGCACTCCAAAGCTTCCCATTAGAATTTATAAACAGTTTAACATAGCGAGTAAAGCATTTAAACAAACATCATGAATATTTCACCGTTCATAAAAACCTCCCCTCTGATGCCTCCCAAAGCTGATTCCGCAACTAAATGCAAGCCGCAACATCTTGTTAACTAATTGACTGTGACGGTTTGCTAAACACACACAAACGCGCTACACGATACACGTTGCTCTGATCCTGCTCCACGGCAGATTAGGGCTCCTCTAACATGTCAGCTTTAAAGGCGCATTGCAAACATCTCGCAAACAAGATTTCGCTAAGCTTTTTAACACGCCGGCATCTGCGCTGCGTGGTTTCACAGGCGTACCTCAAACAGTTTATGTCCCGTGGCAACGAAAGAGGCAGGAGGAAAGTGATGCAGGAATGGCTTTGCAATTAGCTGCACCGTGTCCTGTTTTCCATAAAGGACACCAGTGAGAAAATGATGCATGAGCAGAGGGTGAGAGAGGCCCTCTCGGTTAGGCTCACCACACGGCGCAGGCCGATGCAGCTACATCATCGAGCGCCGGGTCCTGGAGAGCCCTTTGAAGTGTACGTGCTAGTGAGGCACCCAAAACAAGTAATTTGGTATTCATCTTTCCAGCATCCACAATGTTACTCTCATTACTAATCATTATCCGTCTTTTATTCTTCAATTTTGAGTGAAAACAATCACAGGACTATCAAAAACAGTTCACACAGACAAAGAAGGAAACATTTAAACAGTCTACCAGCCCTGAGAAAACTGCTTACATTATACACAAAACCTGATAATTTGCTAAGTTAAATTAAAATATGTTGAGCTTATGTGAGATAAATTTTAAATTCATAAACATGAACAAGTTGTGTTTAATGCAGCAACGCTAACTACCCTGTTTATCCTGTTCCACTGATACAGCAATGCTCACTTCTGCTAGTGTCTCTATGGTATTTCCAGTGTCATGTTAGCAGTGCTTTACACTCTCCTTCCCACACTGGATTTAAAGGGGAACTTAACCAATTTTGCAATTTTACTTAATTATTCAATGCTTTAGATGTAAACAAAATCATTCAGAGTGGTTCAGTGTGCAATGCGCCTTTCCAGAAAAATTTACAGAGTCAGAATTGTTCACCATTGTAGTACTAGGAACCAGATGTTCAACGCATTTAATGGCTCTAAAAGCTTCATCCTATTAAGTTTTTACACAAAACGGATATGGATGCGTTGCTTGATACCTGAGACATTGTTTCGTGATAGTTTTGTTATTAAGGTTTTGCTTAAAATGTATTTTTAGTATAAACTATTACTCCAGGATTACTTCTGCTTCCTCCCAAATCCGCATTCTTAACTAAGATCAATGCGTGCAAGCTAACATGCTTTTGTTGTTACTAGCCTTCAACACATGATTCAACACAGCTAACACCAGCAGCAGCTTTTGCTTACACATCATTAGCATGACATATAAAAACATACAAGACACATGTAAGTTCACTGGTCATTTTGGATGGCAGATAAAATGGTGATATTTGTAGTGTAGACATAATGACGTCTGGTTCCTAGTACTGCAGTGGCGAACATTTTTGACTCAGTAAATTTCTCTAGAAAGGTGCATTTCACACCAAACCACTCTGAATGATTTTGTTTACATATAAACCTGCTTTCAATACCAAAGCTTGTAGATATCCGAGTAACATAATCTTTACTTTAAAAATCATACTAGCTGATTAGCCTGTTAGCTATCTGCCCAGCTGGTCACCAAGATATATTTGAACAAAATCATGTTCTTTCCTGGTGTATATTTAGTATATATTTGTCCATCAACTTCATACACATGCAATCTGTAACTGCAAATGGATGTGCATTTAAATGACATTTAGATCTGAAGTTTAAAGTAATGGAGCATCAGGATTAAGTTTAATCTAGGTTTAGTGTAAAACTAAAACCAGAATTAAAATGATGGCTTAAATATAACCATGATTATTTTTAAACTGTGTTTAAAGTTGGTGCCACAGGATTAAAAGATGAACCTCAATTTAATCCTAGCTTAAGCTTAATCTCTGTTGATGTAGCCCATCCCAAAAAACACACTATGTTGAGGCCTTATGTAGCTTGTTCATTTTAAATCGCACTAATTTAAGAGCCAATATAAATATATATAAAAATGCAAAATAGTTTGAACAAAATTCAAGCATCAAGCCTGTTACAACCATTTTTTTAGCTATGCTCTAGGTACATAAAAGTACTTTCATCCATTTTTATTGATAACAGTATTTCATATAGTGTCAGAAACCATATAAGCAAGTCTATTTGAGATTACTTACCAGCTTTATGTGGTCTGATGAGAGTGTGTGATGATTTAGTCATGCAGTTTGGTGAGCATAAGCTTCTATTATTTGTTGCCTACATGAGTCTTGCAACTGTAAGTAAACTTCAGACATCAAATCAATCTTGGCTGATAAATTTGAGGTAAATTATGGAAATGTCCAGATGTGATTGTAGATTTTTTGCCAAGCTGTCACCTTAAATATTCTTTTGAAATTGCACTTCATATGCTTACCTACACATACAATAAATGAAATAGGTTTATACATAAATAAAAATAATGGAAATGTTGTACTGCACCTACTTTATCCACTGTTTATGGTCATTATTCTCTCAATCCGGTAATACAAAGTTAGCCGTGCAAATACGTGTGATGAAATTAGGTGCTTTCTCTGCGCTGCGGTGTTGTGAATGGTCTCCAGCAGCAGCTGTTGGGGGTACAGTCTGCTGAGCTGCGGCGTGCTGCTGTAGCAGAAATCACTGATTGAATCAGAATGCCTACACGGGGGCTTTGTACAGAGCATCTGCACCCGCCAGCTCCCCAGGGGGACGCCTTCGACCGCATCCAAGCACCTGCCCCGTGTGAGCCTGTGCGCGGGAGCCTGTGTGGGCCTGCCTCTCCTCCACCTGAGAGTGGGAGAGGGGGCCAGACACCCTTGCGGATACGCCTGGCACCCACCGTAACATTATGATAATGCTGTAATCGCAGCAGACAAGCAAAATCACAATGCTAGTAATTTCCTCTTTCCCCCCAGATGTAAATGCCGGCGTCTCGCGCCATGGGGGAAAGAGGCAAAGACGCGCGTGTGCCGCTCGCCTTGTTGAGATAATAGCCGGCAACTTTGGAGGGCGAAGCTATTTTTATATTTTTACAGGCTGTCTTATTCCCCGTCCTGCTGGAATCACACCCGGTGGACGGCGGCAGACATTTTCACCCAATCAGTTCATATCGGAAGTGCTCAAAATGCAGGATTTTGTCACATCGGCGGCTGGGGAGAAGGAGCTGATGAAAACGGGGCCCATGTGTTGCACTGTGCATGGAGTTTCACTCTCAAAACAGCCTAGCATATCAAAAGCCACGTATGATCAAGAGGCCTGCTCAATCATTCTCCCTTGAAACACAACCCCCCATCCCATCCACACATATACACACACATGCCCCACCCCCCTCCCCCCCAACCTGCCTGGCACCCAACTCTGTCAGTCCCTGTGCTGGGCTATGCTCTTGTTATTTCAGTCTATGTGTTGTGCCGGCGTATGTTTACAGCACACAGGGCCTTGTTTCCTCCCGGCGAGTGCTGAAGGCTGATGAATAAGTAACAGTGTGTCTCCATGTGGCCGGCGCTACCCTTCATCTGGAGCTCCACAGAGGAACTGGCGGCTTTTTCTGCAACACACATGCGCTCTCTGAGGGTCTGGGGACAAACATGCCGCTGAGAGAAGGAGAGAGAGAGAGGCAGAGAGAGAGAGAGGGGAAAACAGCTCTTTATCCCAGACTTCAGTGGGAATATGTAGGGAGAGAGAGAACGAAGAGAGAGAGAGAGAGAGAGAGAGAGAGAGAGAGAGTCTAGTAGGAAAAGGGAATGCATTATGGAAGTGTCAACTCTCCTGAGGAGATACTCCACAGCCTGAGGAGGAACTTATTAACCCATAGCCCGCTAATTAAACGGCTGCAACGGCTGAGTCAAATGCCTCTTCATTTCCTCCCGCAGCAAATGGGCAGCGGTAAATATCAACAGCTTGGCGGGCCGCAGCGCGAAAGCATCTTCAGCAGTCGCTGTGGGCAAGCACCACTTTATTTTCATCACACGTTGCGTAAATAATAACAAAATTACACAACAATGAGCGTTTATCTCCATCTGCTGCGGGCCGCGCCTGCCGTCTGCCATATTTAGTCTGTTTATGGAGCGCAGCACGCTAACGCTGTGTGATTTATACCCAGTATGTGTGCATGTCTCTCTCTCTCTCTCCCTTTTTAAAGAGCATGATTTACTAATCACGTTGATGCACAAAATCTAAAGACCTGCTGCACAATGGCCTTAAATCTTTAATACAGCTTGCTGTGAAAGGCGCGACTCGCTAATAGGGTGTAATGCCTTTTGTCGCCCCGAAATGAGAGGAATCCGTATCGTCAGTAAAAACAATGCATCAATTAAGCAATTAGCCGGGAACAAACTGGGCAGCAATCCAAGCCACCCAATAAGGCACAGTGCCAAGGGGCTTGTAGCATTCATTATGAACATCAGAGAGCAGAGGGTTGCCTTTCATTCGCCGAGTGGAGGCATTTGTCTGCCAGCAAGGAGATGTTTTGTTCCACCAGATGTGCTTTTAACAGGGCCACATGGTCGGTCAAGGCTGGGAACTATGGGGGGACACTGTGGCCTCTTCACTGAATCAGATTAATTAAGTCATCAAAGGAGCCCAGTGGCAGTCGGGCTTAATTGTGGTAATTGAGGTTAATAAGGTGCTATTAAGCATTGATCACAAGTATTTTCTCATTGAAGCTGCAAATTGGGCTTGGTTAAACACCCATAGAGAGGAACTACAACTTGTTTCCAGGTTACCTCTTTTTTTCTCCACATGATCTTTCTCCAAAGGAATGCAGCTTGACAAATCCTCAGCTTATTAGAAAACAAACTTTGTGAAATGAAATTAGAGCTGAGAACATCAGAATCAAAGGTCTGCAGGGCACTTAAAGGGCCCATATTATGGAAAACATATTGTTTTTGGACATAAAAGAGTTTGATGTATTATGAAATGACATTCACTTCCAAGTCCATATATGGATACTAAGCTTAAGTTTTCAGTTTTGAAACCATTCTTTTATTTTTTGTGATGTCACAAAAATCAACATGTTGACATAGTATATTTACCTGTTTGACCTATAGTAGCCCCGCCCTTTCATGATGAAGTCAGGAATGGACTGCTTTTTGACTGAATATAGGACAATTAGAACACGTGTAATTTAGAGATACAGACTTGTGCAAAAGTTTGGGCACCCAAGTCAGTTTACATGTTTTGTTAAATTCCCAGTGAAAATAATAACATCTTCAGAGAGGACACTTCTGAATTTGCTGAATTTCACACAAAAAATAATACATAAAATAATACATAAAATTATGGCACATTTAATACTGTATGCTTTATTTTTTTTTCCTAATATGTCACACTCAGGAAATAAATAGAAATTATTAACTAAAATTTGCCCCTAATGCAATATTTAAGTGTATTCTCTGTAGATTGTTTGCTTTCTTTTAATTTTCAGTCTTAAAGACACAGTAACAAAAACAGCCTGTTTTATTCTAAGAGATAACACAAGGTTGGGAAATGGTCATTTAAAATGAATTATAAGTGTTTTTGGCATATAAGCCCAATACAATCATCGTAAGTGCACCTCGGAAAAAAATAAACAAAATACAAGAAAATTTCAGGATAATGGTCCGTTTAAATAAGGCCTGTGACTCACCTTTACTGTAGTTTAGGTTTTATTAAGCATAATAATGGTGACACTGCCCTGTGTGCTTCCATTCCTTCCAATCAAATTTTATCGATGCTATTATCACCTTAATTAACGACAGGGAATATAATCATAGCGAATCTAGGACTGCAGCGAACCTTTTACGTCTCCTCCTTTCTTTCAGGTCTCTCTGGCTCCTGAGATGGCCGCATCATTTTAATAGGAAGTCATCATTCACTCAGAAGTGGTGAGTTTAGACATGCCCTTCTCCAGCACTCCAACATCTTCCTTAAACAGTATTTCCGAGGCTGTGGCAGGAAAGCAGCTTGACACTGCTTCCTTCGCTTAATGAATGGACTTCACGTCTGGCTAATTTCATCCACGCACCTCCGCCGCTGCCTGTACATCATCCAAGCTTGATGTGGCTGGAGTACGTGGGCTGAGAGTCAGAGGACTCAGAGCCGAATAAGTGGTTGATGGACAAAGTCCACAACTGTAACATGGCCACGGTTTTAACCAGTGCTGAGGAAGCCACAGTGCGGGTAGCGCTAGCTTTCTCCTCTAATTCCTCCATTACTGCTCTTATGGAACAGCCATTAGCATCTTTTAAGTTTTTACATTAGCCCCACTGGACTTAATGCAGCAAAAAGATCTGCATTAAAATAAAGTGATGGTGCTAGTGGCCTGTCCTTGCTCACTTTTAGTGGATCCACACGTTAGTAGAGGCAGAAGCTGGCGTGTGCTGTAAATTAGACGCTTATGGCTGATAAAAAGCTTGACACACAAACGCTAAAGAGCTGCCGGACAAATCCTTCCAAACTGCTGCCAAGACAAGTATGTACTTTCCAGAACTGATTACTTCAGCATGATCTGTTTTGGCTGCAGCGCAAGTGTCTGGGCTTCATCCTCCTGGTCAAAAAGACGACTTATAACCACCCTTTATAACTCCTTTTTTCTTTTTGGATTTACAGTAATGTTTTGGGTTCAGCTAAAAATCAAATTCACATAAATTAGAAAACAACATTGACAACATCTAGAAAATTGCGTATATTTGATTTTTACTAGGAAAAATATATTTTGAAATGGGAAAAAATGAAATTGCACACAAATTTTACATTCTGTTTTTGACATCCAGCAAAATCTTATTTTAAAGGAATATTTTGGCAAAAAATCTAATTTACCCAAATTTCCACCTCCCTCAGATGTAGCCAGATTAGCCAAAACATGTTTGGGGTCCAAATTTTACTTCTTTAGTTTAGAACCTGCTAACACACACAAGACTCAATAGTCACCCAAATAACCCACACAGTTTCTGTACAAATATATCCCCAAAACTTCTCTCAATCTGTTTAAACCGCATCCAGGTCTTCATTAGGGTTATATAGACTTGCTGATGTAATTTAGAGCACAGTATAACTTACCATGAGCCATAAAATTGAACAAAGCTTTACCGTTATGGGCAGCCATTTCAGACAACACCAGATTTTGGATCAGGTACCTCCGTATTTATAACAGTCATTGTCACAAATACTGATTCTACATCAGCACTGCTTCCTGAGGTGGTTTGTGAAAACAGACCCTGTTGTCTAAAGTGTCTGCCTGCAGCTTAACTTTTCAGCACTTAAACAGGCACTTCCCATCACTCTGGTTTAAAAATGAGAGATGAGTTGATCGAGCACTGCATTAGTAGTAATATTGTCAGTATTTTAGAGATAAATGTGGGGAGGGATTCAAATGAACACTGCTTTTGTAAGTATGAAAGTAGTCTAGCACACTGTATAACATTAGATAATAACCACAACTACAACCACATCTAACATGCTGCAAGTACCAGCTCAAAAACACCAAAGGCTTAAGTGACAGAAATTGACAGCATATTAAAGTTATGTTGGACATTATTGCTCCTGTGTGAAAAACAAGAGATTTTTTCTACTATGAGCTCCGGTTTTATGTGTTCTGGTCAACTATCTATCCAGCCTCTCCTACTGCAGTTTCTTTTTTCCTGCTGCAGTGTTTGAATGACACTTAGCAAACTTCTCAGTTATGGTTTATACTTTGTTTTTGTAGCCTATTTCCCCCGTCACTGAGAGTGAGATTCAGCTCACCTGTGAATCTGTCATGCGTCTCCACAACAGCAGTGGGTACCGCTTCTGCTAGCAAGTAAATGAGGCTTATTAGCCTTTGGTTTAGCATTGTGTAAGCTGTTACACTGCAAGAAATGTGATTATGGCAAGAGAAATCATCTTAAATATAGTCATTATATCTTCTTTGTTTTGAATTGTTAGATTGTTATAAGAATATTACTAAGAATATTATAAGATTATTTGCTTATTTTAAGTAAATTTATCTACAAAAACTGTTGTAGTCCATTGGCAGACTGCTTTGCATTATGTCTGGAAACAAACAGAATGATCTTCTAATAGAATGAGACAGTTTCTCTAGATAAGCTTCTTTAAAACAAGTAATAAACAAGTACAAATTAACTGAATTATCTTATAACATTCTTACAACAATCTCATAATAAGTGTTAGATATAATGACTAGATACTGTTTTCACCTGTCAGGACATCGTTTTTTACAGTGCAAGTAATCTCAAATAGACTTGCTTGTGTGGTTTCTGATACTGTATGACAGTGGAGGCCTGAGTTTTGTCTGTAATTTATTTGTATAATTAACAGTCATACTGTAGCCTCAAAGCTAAAAGAACTTCAGAAATCGAACGTGTCTCGGCTGACCAACTAGATGTGGGGTGAGGTGGAAGTCCAATTTATAGCTAAACCACTGTTTTTAATAATACACACTGAGAGAGCAGATACTGCAGTACAGAACTGGGAAGTGCACTTTAAAAGAATATCCTCCTCTTTTGAAAGGTGTCATGGCCTCCTGCTCTGTACAGTTCTGGGTTCTCCTCGTCTCTGCCTGGGTGAAGCTGAAGAAGAAGCAGCAATGCACCCATTAATCAAAGTCAGATGTGGCTGAGCAGCCTGTGACGTGGCAGATTCCTGTCCCGCACACTCTCTCCTGACAGACCCCTCTAACATCCCTAACTCTCTCTCACATACCTCTCTCTCACTCTCTCTGTCTGTTTTGCACGCCGCTCTGAGGCAGGGTCCGGTCTGTCTGCTGCTGCCTGGAGGCCAGTCACTGAGGGCAGAGCTGAGCGAGTGTGAACTTGACTGATCCTCATATCACACACCCTCCCAACTTCTCCTCCGTCTTTCTGCTGAGATGACAAAAAATGGCAAAAGATTTGACGAGTTTAATGTTAAAAACTCGTTTTCCAACATGGGTCTTAAGAAATTGTTTGGCTAAAAGTCAAATTTGCACAAGTTACTTTTTATCTCATATATAATGAGTAGTGGGCTCAATATTAACATGTTAATAGTGCAATAAATTATAAGTGACATTGTTTTTTTTAATGACGTTAACACATTTTCTTAGTTTGGCCCTTTGAACCATCCGTAGGTCCTTCCGTGTTGCTAAGATACCACCCACTATTCAAGTCCTCTCGTTCACATACAGCTTTTAAATGGGAAGAACCATTGATGGCTCGCTTGAAAAAAACTAATTTATTTCCATTTACTGCAGTGCTGTGAATTTATCTCCAAAATACATCAAATCTAAAGTATCACTAACACCTAAAACACACCTGATGCCCTCAATATCAGCAATTGGGCAGACTATGCTGGACAGTGCCATTTTCATGTTCATTCCATGTGCATGCTGTGTTCATGAGATGAAAATAATGTTACTGAATTATGAAAAAGCAATAAATATATACTGATGTCATTTCTTTTGTCCACTCATTGTCAGCTATAAAAAAATCAAAAATAGGAAAAAAATGGGAAAAATTCTCTTTAGGCTTAAATTTGAGCAAGTATGACAAATGTAATTAATCATGATTAACTACGCAAAAGAATGTGATTAATCACAAGTAATTATTTTAATCGTTTGATGATGCTTATTTTGTCTAGTCACAACTATTACAGAATGCATTGCTTTTTAAATTTAAAAAATCTCTCTTTATGGTCAAATTTGGGCAAATAAGACAATGCAATTAATTATGATTAGCAATTAGCAATTTGATCGCAATTAAGCCTGGATTTTGTCTGCTTGTATGGGAATTAAATGATTGGCTTTATTTACATGTAAGTATAATCAAGCACAGTGTTCTAAGCACATACAGCACACAAAAAAGCTGAAATCAAGCTTTACTTCCTGAATTTACAGAATGGAAGAACAGCCACACAAAAGCCTGCGCTGTGTTTCCCAATTAAAGAAGTGGCGATAAAGAGGATTCTGAGCAGCATTCGAGAAGAAAAATGAAAGCTTATCACACTGTTTAATCAAACCCGTTACTCAAGGCTCCAGAGGAGAGCGAGGTTTAAAATAGCACACTGTATCTTTAGTTTATGTTTTTCAATTATATAGACAGAGACACGTGAGAGAGAGAGAGAGAGAGAGAGAGAGAGAGAGAGAGATAATGGAAGAAGGAAAGAAAGAGTGACAGATGCAGAGGAAACAGAGAAAGGCACTTGAGAAAGACAGACAGAGGCATATAAGAGACACTAAAGAAAATAAAAGAAAAGGATAGAGAAAGAGTGAGAGAGAGTGAGAGAGACAGTGAGAAAGATAAGAGAGAGAGAGACCCTAAAGGCAAAAGATATGTATAATATACATATATATATATATATATATACATATGTGTGTGTGTGTGTGTGTGTGTGTGTGTAGACTATGGGACAAAAAATGGAGAGGAAGAGAGGAAAAAAGACACAAAAACACTACAGAAAGAGAAGAGAGGGATGGATGGAGAGGGGAGAGACAGAGAGACAGTAAGAGAGGAAAGAGGGAATGGAAAGAGTGGGACAGCGATAGAAAGTGAGTGATCAAAGACAGAGAGAGAGAGATTAGAACAACGAGATGGAGTGGGAAAAGGCTGGCAGGGAGAAAAAGAGAGAAAGAGACTGGAAGAAGGAAAGGTGGAAGAAAGAAACAGAGGAAGAGATAGAGAGATGGACAGTAGAGAGTATGTGCAGTGAATGCTGCATTCTGTGGGTATTAAGAGGCACTGCAGCTGTAGGACTACACAGCTTTGAGTAATCATTACTGCTCCACCGCCTAAACATCAGCATGGCAGCACTAATTCTGCCCACCCGGCTGCCTCTCCGCCAACTGTGCTTGTGCCCATCAGACTCAATAGCATGATTACATGTATGATCTGGAGTGTGTTGCATGCGTTGTTGTGTGATGCTGAGTGCAGCTTAGGGGTTGTTTACCTGCTAGAGCAAGCCATAATTATGTGCTTTTGAGAGGAAACATGTTCTAGAGATGAGAGAGAGAGAGAGAGGGAGAGAGAGAGAGAGAGAGAGAGAGAGAGAGAGAGAGAGAGAGAGAGAGAGAGAGAGAGCAAATTGAAAAAATGCAGTCGAAAATGTCTGACTTCACTCTTGATTGTCATCTGCTGTACTATACAATCACACTGCACTGCTGTTAAATATAATCATACAGCACCATACAATTACTCTGAATTAAGGTCCCTATGAAATCTGGAGAAATGCATCTAAATGAGGAGATCAAAGCTGTGAGTATTTTGCTGTGGGTAAAATATTGATTAGTCTATGGAGGAAGGCGGTGATTGGAGTCCATTGTGATTGTAGTACACATCAACGCAGGCCTCGGGGCAAAGACATTAGAGGAAGCGGTAAAGACATACAGATTACAGTAAAACTAAATCCTGATTAAGACTAAATCACTTCATCATCACATATAAAATTACATATGTATTTCTTCTTTCCAGAAAGCAACCGGCAATCATGTTATCCACACTAATCTTACCACTTAAATGCACCAACAGAAGCATAATGCCACTGTTGTGACAATCCATTACATCTCCAGAATGGTAACTTCACAGGAAATGAAGTATATATGGACTTCATTCATATTTATAAATATATGTACATATATACATTTAAAGTAAATATAACTGAGCCCATTTAATCCCACTAGACAAAGTTGCAAAGAGTTTGCAAAGTTGTTTTTTCTACTGAATGGCTGACTATAAAATAAGTTATAAACTCTTAAAAAAGATGGTTCTTCAAGGTTCTTTAGTAAAAAAAGTGTTTTCATATAGAACCATGAAAACTCAAAGAACCACGATTAAAGAGTTCTTTGCATCGTGAAAGTGTTCCTCAGATTGATAGAGAATGTGCTGTAGATGGTTCTGTATAATTCTATATTTTTGAAAAGAGTTCTATATAGCTCCAAAAAGGGTTCTTCTATTGTTACAAGCTTGGCATTGTTACAATGGAAGAACCATTTCTGTTAGTAAAGAACACTTAAAGAACCATTTTTCCATCTTTTTCAAGAGTGTAGGTTGTCTTGATTTCACCAGAAAATGTACTTGTGAGTGGTGTAATTGGTCACATGACCACAGCTGTTTACTCATGCACCTGAGAAAGATGACGTCGGCATCAAAGCTCTACAAAAGGAACTAAGAAAGACATGTTATAACACAGATACAAGCACCAGATTTGGTACATTTAATATTTAAAGGGTCAACCTATTTATATTTAATATGTTATTAATTAATAATTAATTAATATTGTATTGCCATGTTTTCACAAGAGATGTAAACACGTGAACAGGCAGAATTGTGACTGGTGGGATAACAAAGTGACTCATATTCACTATTGATAACTATCAGCTGTTTTCTCTCATAGCTGACTGAAGGTCTGAACATTCTAGAATAGGATACATGATTTACTGTTTACCAGTTCAATTATTATTGAATTTTTTTCTTTAGTAATTGCTCAGTTGATGCAAATTATGAGTTTCTCACCAGTCACAGTCACAACCAAGAATAAAATTTATGTTTTCACTAACTTTTACAAGACATTTTCTGAAAAGGCATAAGCTCTCATAGGTCTGTACTATACCAAAGTCAGAGGCCACCCTTTCGGGGGAAAAAAGGGCAATCTGGTGTTGTCAGTCTATTGTTCTGAGAACACCAGCAGCTTCTTTGTTTGATTTTCAGATGTCCTTCTTTTTGTCTGTTTCTCTTTCTCAGTAAGAGCTTCTTGACAGCTACACATCCTTTCAGACTCATAGTGTTGAGTTGTCTTCTCACAGTGGAAGGATGGACAGAAACACCTGTGGATTTTTCAGATCTAAAGCAAGAGTTGAGCTTGATTTTCCTCTCTCATAGTGCAGAAAGATGATTTGTGTGTCTGTCTACAATTTATGTGAAATTGACCAATGGACACTGAGCAGATCACTAATGACTTATCCATTCATTGGAAACCCACCATTCTGCATTCAGTCAACATCAGAGACACATGTAAAATGGGATGCAAAGAGTTTACAGCTGCTGAAGTTGCTGCAACAGTTTTGGAAAGTAGCGATGAAGATAACAGACAAGTGCCTTTAAAGGCGAATTAACATATGCAAAAACTAAGAAAATGCCCATAGATTCCAGAGGGTTAAGTACTGTTTATCTGAGGTCTATCAGGTCTTGCACAGTTGTTAGGAGTCCCATTTTCTCTGTATATTTTCATCATTTTTATTTCTTTATACCTAATCTAAATCTATATATGTCCTGGTAAATTTCTTATTTTTTTTGGACTGTAAATTAAATAAATGTGTGTACACAGTGTGTAATTTGTGTCATTGCACTATGCAAGAGCAAAACACACATAACTGAAAACAATGAGATATGCGTGTAAGTTATAAAGTAATTTAAACACACAAAGAATGTAAATCAACTTTAATGTCTCACATTTAATGTATGCTAATGTTACACAATAAGTAATGTTGGACCATCTCTACTGGTCCCTTCATTATGAAATGTTTACACAGCATAAAGGGCACCAGTCATTTTCAAATGGTGTACAAATATAAGAACTGAGATATGACAGCAGTGATAAGTGTATTTGTTATAATAATAACTAAATGTCCCACATGGTGACTTGCCATTTTTAGAACACGATTACTCTAGCTGGTTTCTGGCTAATGTTAGCTATAATAAGAACGAGGCAGCGATCCATTCTCTCATTTCTTTTCCCTCTCTGTCTGCCCCCCCTTGCCTCCTCCTCTGGGCAGAATGCTGGTACAGGATGGGGTCTAATAGACTCTATGGGGACCCAGCATTTAGCACTTCTGAAAACTGCAGGTCCCCTCTGTTCACACGCTGTTTGAATACGGCGCCGTTAACAGCACCATCCAGACACCAGCCGCACCATCTCCATCTACACCAGCCTCCGGCCTGTTTGATCAGCGGCCATGTTGAACACGCTGCCTTCCCTTTTGTGTGCGTTCGCAGACAATTCATGGATATAGACAGCTTCCCAAGGTGCTGAGGGTAATCTCCAAGCAGTGCTTTTTAAAATAGTCCCTCGACAGCTATGATGTTCTAAAATCATTACAATACATCAATATCATGGTATTTTCAGAACCCAGAGTCAACAGTGCTCTTCTTCCTCTGACAAAAATGCCATGTACTATTACTGCACCTAACTATTGTGCCAGCTAAACTAGACACTGACACTCACGTTTAGAGTTTGGCGATAAATATATCGAAATTGCACCAGCCTTATTTAAATTTCAGCACTGCTGATAATACAGCTGCGTGGGGTACCATGAGTAAACAATATAATCAGGCTACAATTGTCTCTTTTAGAGTGCTTTACAAATGCAACACTAACAGTATAACATTATAATATAATATTACTATTATCACTTAGCTGTTAATTCACAACTGGCTAATCATGAACTGATGTACTTAATATTTAGAGTTATTTATCATTTATTAAGATACTAAATATTAGTTTGCAAAATATTAGCCGTTACTTGATTGTAGTTATTTTTGCAGCCCTTAATCTAAAGTCTCAGTGTCCTGTTCATGACTCCACCCTCTCCTGTCTCCTCCGCCTTATCATTAGTTTTCTCACCTGTGTGTAGTATGTTATCGTCCTTTCCCAGGTGGTCTCTAATCTTGTCTTTGGAATAAGTAGCTCTCATGTTACAATTTCTCTTAGTCTGGCATCATTTACTTGTTTTTGACTTAGTTTCATAAAACTGGTCAACCCATGTGAACAAAAATATGTTCCAAAACAAGCTTTAAGATCATCCAGTGGGGCAGTGTTTTGTTTTTATGCACCAAAGATCTGGAACACGTTACCTTTAAACATCTGTCAGGCTCCTTCTGTCAGTAATTTTTTTGTTTGTTTGTCAGTATTTGCTGCCTGTGCCTTCATGGTTTTTTTTTTAAACATATTTCTTTACTTTAGCATTTAACTTTTTTTCCCTTTTTTTAACTGGAACGTTATTTTTACTGTTACTTTCTTGTTAGTTGTATTTTTATTGTATTTTTTTCATACTTTTATCACATGCTTTTTACTACTAGTTATTATTACTGTATCCCCTTTTCTGCTATTTATTTATTTTATCTTTGATTATCTTTTTTCTCTTCTTCCTTTTTTGTGTTTACTTTGTATTGTGAAGCACTTTGAGTTGCATTTTTAATGTATGAAAGGTGCTATATAAATAAACATTATTATTATTATTATTATTATTATTATTACATTTAGCAATAATTCACTAATACAGAATAACATTTTACTTTATGATTTGTACATCATTGTTTAAATATGAAGTAACAGAAAAATAAACTTACTTCATAACTTAATTAAATAATTCTTGGTTAGTACACGATTTGTTCATTATGAAGTAGAAACTCATTATTCTATTGTGATGTAACAGCCTATGTTATCTGCTATAAAGTAATGTTAATATATTATACTCTAAATACCTGATTAGTTTATGACAGGTTAAAGTTAATAAATGTATTATAACTTATCATTATTAAAAAGTTGTACCAAACAGCCTTTGGTATTTCATGAGAGTGGTGCTTCATATCAACGACTCTTATCAATGGCATTTATCATTAAGGTATTTTGACAAAATATTTATTGCAATTTTTTCCTAGACAAGTTCTAGTCACATTTAATGATTACGATGTAGGAGTACAAAGTGTTCTGTTTGTTTCTCTGCCCTCCTCCTGATAGAACACCTGTATGGAATAGTAGCTGACCTTTAATGCACTATGCTAAAGCAGTTATGTCATGGAAAAGGCATCATGACAAATGCAGGAACTCAGTCAGTGAGAGGAGCTTTAATGAACTAGTTATTTTTAAAAGATCCAATAACCACATAGCAACTGATTTTAAAAGGAAGGTTTTTATCCATTCAGATACAGAGGGAGAAAGTGAAGCCATTGCAAGCACTTGCAAGAAAGCGTAAATGGAGCAGCCTATGATTGGACACTGTTTTAGGATTTGAGTTGGGACGCTGTGCAAAATGTAAATAAAACACAATGTAATGAAGTGCAAATCATTTAAACCTTATATTTAATTCAAAATAGTACAACAACATATCAAATGTTAAAACTGAGAGAAATCATCAGGAACACTTCCGAAAACCACTGTCTGCGAACACAGTTCATCGCTGCATCCACATATGCAAGTTAAAACTCTGCCATGTGAAGAAGAAACCATAAATAAACAGGACTGAGAAACACCGCTGCCTTCTCTGGGCCCACAGTTATTTAAGATAGACTGAGGCAAGTGGAAAAGTGTCCTGTGGTGCAACAAACCAAAATTTGAAATTCTTTTTAGAAATGGATGTTGCAAAATCTGGACGTTTAATCCAGTTTCCAGTCCTAAATTTTGTAGTCACTGGTAGTTAATGGAACTGTTGTTGTAACTGGTTGGCCACCCAGTATCATACCTACTAATGATAACAAAATCCAGAACTGGAAACTGGATTAAAGGTCCAGATTTGAAGACCTCTGCTCTAGGCTAAAGAGGAGAGGAACCAGCCAGCTTGCTATGAACACCCAGTTCAAAAGCCAGCATCTGTGATGGTGTAGGGGTGCATTAGTGCACATGACTTGGGTGACTTACACATCTGTGAAGGCACCATTAAGGCTGAATGATATATACATATGCTGCCATCCAGACAGCATCTTTTTCAGGGAAGGCCTTGCTTATTTCAGCAAGACAACGTCAAACCACATTCTGCACGTATTACAACTGCATGGCTCTATAGTAAAAGACTCTGGGTGCTAAACTGGCATGTCTGCAGTCCAGACCTGTCACCCACTGAAAACATTTGATGCATTAAAAAAAGAAAAGTACGACAAAGGAGACCCCGAACTGGGAGAATGGGAAAACATTTCACTTTCAAAACTACAGCAATTGGTCTCATCAGTTCCAAAACACTTACAGAGTGTTGGTAAAAGAAGAGGTGATGCAACACAGTGGTAAACATGCCCCTGTCCCAACATTTTTGTTGGCGTCAAATTCAAAATAGGCATATATTTTTCAAAAAACAATCAAATTTCTCAATTTCAATACTTGATATGTTGTCTTTGTAGTATTTTCCTTTAAAAATATGGTTTACATTATTTGCATATCATTGCATTCTATTTTTATTTACATTTTGCACAGCGTCCCAACTTTTTTGGAAATGGGGTTGTAGCCCAGTTAGCCCAGTTAGCCCATTATGTCATTACTTTATTTACTTTTTGACAACTATTTGATATTTGTAACTACTATTTTGCTGGAGAACTTTGTCTGTTCCAACGTATTAGCAAACCTTAGACAAACTAAATATTGTAACAGTCGAATGCAGACGTTTGAACACACTCGGTCAAACTACATGTTTTGTTGAAGTTCTCTACAAAAGACAAACTTAAATATGACATTTTTCTTTTAGTGTCTTTTAGAGTTTAGCCTTTGGAAAAAATAAAGCATACAATGTAAAATGTGCCATAACTTTTGCATAGGCCATATTTTACGTTTTATTAATTTATATTTTTTCAATAAACATATGTTTTACATGAAATGTGTTCTCTGTAGAGGATGTTTAACTTACTTAAAATCAACAAAAAGTAATTTAGCCAGAGTTGCCCAAACTTTTCCATCCAACTTTATATACATTGTGAAAACTTATTTAAGTATTGCAACATTTTCATCAGACAGCCTATCCCTCAACCTGTATTGAGGAAAGGCAGGGAACTGTAAAATAGCAGATCCAATACAGGCTTCTGAACATTTGGCCACATTTGCTGCAATCACCAACAGTCAACAGAAGGCCTATGACAGTCACACTCACACACAGTGGCACGACTGAGCTTTTGCATCAGCAGCCAGACCTCTTCAGAGACTAAAATCGTTTTCCATTTCTGCAAAAATCAATGCTGAATACCTGTGCATAAAGAAAGATTATTCCTAAAACAATTAGTCTCCTTCCCTTTGCTGTAGTGAAATTGATCCAGCGATAAACAAGAGATTTATGGCCATCGACCGCATTGAGGTTTTGTGGCTGCTTAGAGTTACAGATAGATGAATGCTATTCATGCGACATCAGTGTGTGAGCGCAGAGTAAACAGAGAGAAAAGGCCGCTGAGCCTGAGCCAAGCCTGAGGCCTAGAGTGACTAGAGGCAGAAGGTACTGAATTATTATGAGCACACATAGAGGCAGAGCTACAAACAGTTACTAGACAAGCTGGAGGGAACCTTCAGTGTTGTGCAGAGAGTGGTTTTCTCTCATAAGGCTTTGCATTGCAGCCTGGCACAGTTCTATATGGAAGAATTCAAACTTCTACACAGAGAACCTTAGCATATAAACTCAGTGGCAAACTACTTTTATGTGCACTGATCAGGTCCACTTACCATATAGTGCACTTTGTACTTCTACAATTACAGACAGAAAACCCACCTGTGTCTCTCCAAGTATATTACTATTATTATTATTATTCACTTGTATGTTAAGCATTTTCTTTAAAATGAAATACATTTTACTTTAAGCCTTAATACAGACCTTATATATATATATATATATAGACCGCTGCTGACGGAACAAAACCTTGTATCACCAGAATGGTAACTTTACAGGAGAAGCAAAAAATATACTTTACTTTTAATGTGACTCAATGGAACCAGAATTTTTTCCAAGTCATTTTGGGCCTTTTCTTTTGGTCCATTCATCACAAAATTTACAGAGGCATTTCCAAACTACATAAAAACTGATTATTTATTTATAATAATTTGTTTATAATTTATCAACCTGAGTTAATTTTACAACTTCATTGTCTTCAGCTCATTGTCTATTCTCTACAATCGTCTACAGCTCAGTTCTGGACACATCTCAATTTTCTATTTTTCTTCCTACTTAGTTGAAATGTGTGAATCTGTAGAATAGTAGCATCACTATAGGATCATTTCATATATCTGCAAACATTTCTTTCCATTTCCTTAAATCACTGAAAACAGCGATTCCAAACATTTGAACGCTCGTGTATGTCAGTGTGTGTATGAATGGGAGCGAGAAGAATAAAGCCACACACACATACATACTGAGAGAAAGAACAAAATCTAAATCACAACACTCATCACAAAGTCACTTCATCAACTTAGATTGAAGTTGAGAGACAATAGCGTCAAATGATCGGTTTCCTTCAAGAGCACAGACGGAAATTCAATGGCATTAATCAGTCCAGTGCCTTCGGTAATTGTAATTTCTTCCACACAGAATTTTGATATAAATAATATATGGTGTGTACACTTATCATGATGTAATCAGTACTCAAGGTGGAATACAAACAACTGTCTGCCTGGGGAAGGAGCAAATCAATATCCAGATCTATAATTGATTTAGATTAAAATAAGTTGGTCGACCATCTCCTGGGTAATTTGCTATTTATGACACTTACTGCAGTATTCATAATAAATATCTGTACTTTAGCAAGCACTTTTTTATGCTTACAAAATGAATGCTGAGGTAATGAGAAGATCAAAATTGTACAGTCTAAAATGTATTATTATTATTATTGTTATTATTATGATGATTCATATTATTATTATTAGTAATAGTACTAAAATATTTAAAATATCCTTCCGTATCACAGAATAGTAATGGAGCCTTTAATTCACACATTCTAAATCTGTGGCCAATTCTCTACAGCACCGCTCTCTACAGAACTGAATCCAATATGCACATTGCCTCCAAAATATCCCATAAAATCCTATTGCTGCACCTAATTGTTCAATATGAAGCCAGAGCATCAGAGGTAATTCAAATGTCTTTGTGCGATGAATATGTGCAGTCGTCCTCTTTTCCTATTCTAATTTAATGCCATCTGCGCGACATGATTGGCCCGGTGTTGCCATTGCTGCCAACTGAGGTCAGCACAACCATCAAGCGCTGTAATTGAGTAGTTAGTGGCAATTTCCCCCCTTAATTTCCATCTGCGAAACCCCGGCTTGGCATGGCAAATAGCACATTACACCGGCACAATGCCGCCGACAAGTAATAACATCATTTCCGCAGTTTGAAAACTTCCATGAACAAATGAGAAATCGTCGGCATACATGGCATCTCGTTCATCCCTTTCCTTTACACACACACACACACACACACACATGCAAACACACGCATCGAGCACCAGAAAGCGAAGACTGGATGCCACGGAATGAGCAGACATTCTAATTAACAGGTAATCATCTTCATGTACATGCTCATCATTGCCGTAACACACTCGTTCCGGCTAAAGTCTACAGCTCACTATACACACCATGTATTGACTTTAAGGCAGCTTTAGGAGTTTGAAGCTGTTTCCTGCAGGGCATTCATAACAGCCCATACAAAAAAAGAGCAGGACACAATCTAACAGCTTTAAAGATTAGACTGATCTCTGCTACAAATTAGAAATGTAAACGTTGTTTCAAACACCTGCAAAAAAAGGTAGTGCACTGTCACATTTTTGCTCCCAAAGGTACAAACAATGTAAACATACCCTCAAAGGTACAACAATGCACTTAAGGTCCAATTGTGTGAGCGATAAAGGTTTATCATATTCACCTTCCAATGGGTGAAGTGCATATTTTACTTAAAAAAAAAACAGCTAACTGTGCCTACCTCTTTTTAAACAGAAAAATAACATAAAATGCCTGGAATCAAGAAAAAATTCAAAAAAAAAATTCAAAAAAAAAAACAAAAAACAAAGAATTGCAGCAGTACGTGGCACAATTATGTTCTATGACATAAGCTACTTTAACTTTGAGGTTACCCCCCACACTGAAATAAAGGTTCTGTGTTGGTACAATCACAGTACAAACAATGTAAATCTTCCCTCAAAGCTACATCTGTGGTTTTAAGGTCCAATTGTGCACCTTACATAAGTTTTTCCCAGTTGAAAAGTACGTATTTGTACCTTTTTATAACCTATGGTTTAAAAAAGAACAATAAAATAAAAGCCTGGAGACGAAATGGGGTGTGTGGAATCAATACAACTTAGAAAATATAATTTCTCACCTCATAAGCGAGACTGACTGACAGTATTAATTCATTATAATTCTATGTTGTTTGAACCAGACCAGCTTTATTACCTAAAAAAATATATGCAACAAAATACATTTAACTAAAAAAGAGGCTGTAGCAAAAATAGTCTTGACCCCAAAGTAGAACTGTAAAAACAATAGGAGGATAATATTGAAATATATATATTTTATTTATATCACATCTGCATTACACTCTTAAAAAAAAAAGCTACTAAACTGTTACTGGGGTGGGAGCCTTTTGTCACTGGGGTCGTACCCTCAGGGTTATGTCTTCAGTACCTTTAGTTAGGGAACATGAATGCACCACAATCCATTGAATTAATAGATCTTTACGTTGTATTGATTTCACACACCATATCTTTACAGGCTTTTCATTTTATTGTTCTGTTTTTAAACTTTAGGTTTGAAAGGTAAAAATACATCATTTTTCTTTGAGAAAAACCTCTTTAAGATACAGAGTTGGACCTCAAAACCACTGCTGTACCTTTAAGGGTATATTTACATTGTTTGCTGATAAATGACAAATGTACCAGCACAGTATAATTTTTAGAGTACATTTCTGAAGTATGTGAATAAAAGTAAAAAAAAAAGTACTGGTTTGAATTCATATTGGATATGGAGCTCTCTCATTGTTTACTTTGAGGGTCTTAGAACTAACCCTGCCATGGGGAGGCTGTACCTTAGCCAGGCTAGCTCTCACTGTGAGTTGTTTATATTCCTCAAACTGGTGCTGTATAATATCCACCAAAACAATAAAATCATGGTATTCATGATACAAAATTCACTGTAAAAGCAGTCTTGAGGATGAATCTCGAGACATATCTGCCCAACTACCGTGAAAATTCACACATGGTGTTGCCATGGAAATACGAAAAGATGACCAAAAGCACATTCTATCTGAACTTGTCTGACTACATAAAAAAGCAGTGTAACATTTTACCCCACGCTCCTCTATACCTGAAAAGCAGATTTATGAAGGTGTAATCCATAACCAGTGCAGGCCTGTGTATATTTTCTGCCAAAAAGGACAAGGTGGAGTTGTAAACTAATGGTCCAATAGGCCCTAATGCTGCGACTTGATAAGTTTTAGTGACAGATTTACGCAGATCATAAAGCAACATCAGGGACGGAAAGGAGCGGAGATATGACACTGACTTCTAATGGATGGGTTATCGCACGCGGGGTTTTATTCAGTGTGACGCTCGCATACACACACACAAAGGGGCTCATCCTCACGTCTCACCGTGCGGAAAATGAATGCCTCATTCTCGCCCTAATGATCTCCCTCTGAAACGTGAAAGGGATGTTTTTTAAGAAAATGTTATTTAAAATAATACATTGAGTACCGCCGACTTGAGACACGATTTCCCCTCGTAACATAAATTTGATTTTTTTAAATGCTCACGAAGGATAGAATCCTCCTCCCTCCTTCTTTTTTTTTTTACAATTTTGTAATTACTCTGATGCACTACATCAAAAGGAGAAGTAATAATAGTTGTAATTTAATCTATTCACACAAGTCATTTTCATAAACTCTGCCTCTCGCTGCTTAATGCACGTTTCATTCATTATTTATAATGCGCTGATGATGTGGTGATGACAATGCCATTGTTTTTTACTCTTAGCGATGATTCAGAGCCTTCATTATGGGCACGGCGGGCTGCGGATTATCAAGGGCAAACAAAAGATAATTAACGGCAGGAAGTGGGGCAGCGGAGCCCGGCTGGGCTCAGGAAGGAGCCCCACTCTCAGGGTTCACCGAGCGCAGGTCCTTTTAGCAGCCTTTGCTTCTGCAAGTCCTCAAACAGCATAATTAGTGAGGGCTCCCTGTTAGGAGGGGAATGCAATTTATTTTCACCTCCTCCTCCTCCTCCTCCCCTCCTACTCCCATTCTCTCTCTCTCTCGATCTCCCTCCCACTCTCGGAGCAGATATTAACACTGCATGTGAGGTGTGATGATCTACAGATATAGCCGTATAGAACATGGTCACATGAGAGAACATAAAAGAGAAACAGATGTACAGAGAATGAGGAGGTGTTTATTTGGAAAGATGTATATAAGTTAAAAATAAAGAGTTGGAAAGAAGAGTGAGGAAACTGCAATAACAGGATCAATAAACAGAGAAATAAGTGAAACTATGAAAGCCTACTGTCCTCTTCATATGGAGTAAAGTGAAGGGCTGCACAATATGGACAAAATATCATATTGCGATTATATTGCTGCACATTGCAGTTGGTAAATGCTTTTCAAAACAGAAGTGTCAAAATGACAGATGAATGGATTTTGGGAAATGATGCGTAGATGTAAAGAACCATTTTAAAGCTTAAAGATCCTCCACATGAAGGTTCTATAGCAATTTAAGTCAGCGTGAGTTGAAAATCACAATGCATTTTCCTTCTATACCATAAGTGAAACATGTTATCAGTTATCAGGCTAAGAACTGATGATAGTTGGGGGGTTGACACATGATTTTATTGGTTAATATTATGTAGTGGTTAATATTATATTAATTTTGTCCACCCACTAGTGCAAGGTGATGTAATCATTTAACTGTCTCTAAGTCAGAAGATGTTTTCAAGGTGGGACACAAAAACAAACCTTACTGGAAAACATATATATATTTTTTTTTGTTCTTAATTTTTCCCCCACTTTAGATGTATCCAGTTCCACCCACTAGTTAGGACTTCACACGATCCAGAGGGTGCTAGGAGGGCGAAAGCTAGCACAGGCTTCTCACAAGCATCTTTTTGAACTGCCGCTATGCAACGCCATTGGACAGCCGAACTTGCTTGGAGGAAAGCTCCAATCACCAGTTCTGTTATGTCAGCTAACGGACGCCTTAGCTGGCCATCCTTTTCACCCAAAAAGCGAGGCCTATTGTGCTTTCTTGGTCTCTCAGCCATGTATGACTGTAGCGTCACCAGGGATTAAACTCGTGATCTCCTGATGATCAGGGAAATGTGTCTTTTAAATGATATGACAGTGGCATGTTTCATTTAAACACTGTTGGGAGGGGGGGGCACTGCTCATTCCACCTTGTCTATCATAAGGTATGAGTTTTATACTAATTCTTAGCATAAGGAATATGTTACATTAGAAATGTGCTGTTAAATCTCATTCAATACACAAAACACTCTTGAACACTATGTAATGTAGTATCATTACAGCACTTAAACTGGCTTCTTTATTAATGTCTTTATTAAAACTGTTCATCGACTTCAGCAATAGAAACTTGGGTATAACAATAACAGAGCTCAAAACACAAAACTCTAAACTATGGTCCAAAACGGGACACCTGGCAACCCTAGTTAGACACATGGAGGTGTCACACAGACATAGAAATACACCTAAGATATAGATTTTATGAAGTAAATGAATCTGCTAGATCTACGAAACAAGCTAGCTACCTATCACTAACAATTTAGGCTAACATACAGCATTAGTCTTTTTAATGCAGGTTAGCTACAGCCTGCAGTAGATAACAAGCTGGTAGCGTCTTAAATTATCACAGGCAGCCTCTTTAGTTTACTTCACTTTCAAACATCCTTGACAGGCTAGAGACTACATTTCCCATAATTCTGTGTACAGGGCCACACAGGGCCACACCTCCTTGTATCTACACTCACTATCCATTTTATCAAATCCACTTTGTAGTTCTACAATTACAGACTGGAGTCCATCTGTTTCTCTGCATACTTTGTTACCCCCCTTTCACCCTGTTCTTCAATGGTCAGGACCCCACAGGACCACCATGGAGGGTGATAAATCATTCTCAGCACTGCAGTGGTGATGTGTTGTGCTGATATAAGTGGATCAGACACAGCAGTGCTGCTGGATTTTTTAACAACTCAGTGTCACTGCTGGACTAAGAATAGTCCACCAACCAACAATATCTAGCCTTCAACGTCCTGTGGGCAGCATCCTGTGACCACTGATGAAGGACTAGAGGATGACAGAAGGAGGCTAACAAAGTATACAGTGAAACAGATGGACTACAGTCTGTAATTCTAGAACTACAAAGTGCACTTATATGGTAAATGGAGCTGATAAAATGGACAAATAGTGTAGATAGAAGGAGGTGTACTTAATGAAAGTCCTGATGTGTTGAGAGCAAATTATTGGGGGGGACAATTTATCCCCCCTCAAAAAAGATTACGCGTCCCCTCAACCCCCCTTAAATCTATGCCTATGTGGTCTGATGAATCATGCTTAATCCGACCAGGGACATGAAGTAAAAAGGTAAAGAAAAGTCCATTTTTATTTCAGTTTGACTTTAAACGTTTTTTTCCAGAGCCATATACACAAACCAAGAAACATTTAGGAATCTTTTATTTTATTTTTACTGCATATCTTGCAGTATATTAGAAGATAAAAATGTGATTTAAGGCTGATCTGCTTTATTTTCACCAATATTGTTCATATTTCGTGGATCACGTGCCTTATGCCATTAAAACATTTACAGAAACTCATCTGGATCATCTGTGATTGGACAGGATGCTGAGACTTTAAGTGCTTTGTGGCCTGTGCAAAAGTTATGGCACATATAATATTTTATGTTTTATTTTTCCAATATGTTAAACTTAGCAAGTAATTCATTGCTGTCCAAAGAAAAACATGTATCTCCATTTTTGTCAATTTTTACTTTTCTACATCATTTGAGCTCAGCAGCTGCCCTTTACATCGTGAGAAAATATCATGATGAATGGACCAACAGAAATACTGCAAAATTGCATGGATTAAAATCTATTTACATTAACTTACATTGAATGTAAAGAAGGATTTTTTTGCCCTCTTCTGTAAAATTACTATTTTGGAGATTTGTTTTTCATTGGACAGTGATGAAATTGAAATGTCATATTTACGTTATTTCTCTAAGCAGAAAATGTTAACTTTTTTTTCTTAGAAAATCAAGTGATTAAGTGTCACTTAATCACCAATGTTTAAAAATATACACCCGTATGTAAAGTTATAGAACTTTACATACGTAAGTATGTAAAGTAAAAATAAATAAAAATAAATAAACACTAAAATAAGACAGGCCCTCTGAAGGCCTTCCAGAAAGTGCTTGGTTATTATTACACCACTATTACAACTTTCAAAAGAAGAAAGAAGCTAATTATTCTCTTCCTCGTTGTCTAGGTGATACTTCACCACCTCTATTTTACTTTTCTTTTCCAGCCAAAGTGTCTCAGAGACAGTGTAAGTGATAGCTGACAAAACCACTGAAATACATGCGAATAGGAGCAGATAGTGACAGCTGTCACATCCTACAGCACACACACATCTACCTCTCACTGCTCACACACATCTCCCACCTCTCCATATAATGGCCTGCGCAAGATACATGTAAGGGGAAAATGCCACTGAACGCTATATGCCTGAACAGGCAGGGCTTTGCGGGTGCGCATATAATGGGAAGTAAGCGGGAGCGTGTATGCGCACCAGTGCGCGCGTGAGCAAACACACGTGGGGCCGCATCTGAGTCCCAGTCAGTGTCTTCCGGAAAACACACATAACGTGTCGGAAGAGCAGATTCAAAACAAAAGCAAATACTACTGGAAGCCGAGGGGGTCTCGAAAGCTTGGCTAGGGCTGTATGTGTGGCGCACAAGAAAAAGTACCCAAGGACCTGTAGCAGGCTTGACTAGCACAGCAGCAAAGAAGAAACCGCCTTCAGTCTGACTACTAAGAGCCCGGGCAGGATTTTTATTAAGGAGTAGGGACAGCATTCATTTTTAAAACCTCCTCAATAAAATATCATACAGTCGTTACATATTCCTCAGTATTATAATGATATGAATATTTAAATTTAAATGCATTCCAAGCACGGGTCTCTTCTTCAGTAAGGCATCAGATCTCATTTTCTACTTAAGCTCCTCGGTCATGTTTATGCATATCCACATGCATGATACATCTCTCTCTCTCTCCCTCTCTTTTTTTTTTAAAGCCTCTTAATGCAACCCTGATAATTTTGCTTGACTTTAATGGGAAATGACTCTTCATTGGTGAGTTTTTTTTTTTTCCTCCTCTTTCTCAGACAAAACAGGAGGATATGATCAAATGCTCCTTTCATGGAGAACAGAGTGTTGTTGGAAACTTCGCACTTTGTTGTGTTCGGGGGAAAAAAAAAATCTACAAATCACAAAACACGATCATTACTATACTTTCTATCTGACATCCTGCAGATAAAGTCCGGCACAACGGATTCGTGTACACGTGAAAAACATGCCATACGTGTCGCAACTCAAAGAGCAGCAATTGCGTGGTATTAGCCCAAAGTGGTAATTGAAAAGCCAGGAAAAAGAAGAGGATGTAAATGAATTCCAAGGCAGAGATTTTCAGCTTAAAGTAGTGGATGTGAAGTGTGTGCATATCATTACATGCTTGTTGGAAGCTGGTTCTCTTGTAAGGCGATGACAGGCCCGAGCGGAACCACACTCCTCTGATCTCTCAACTTCCTGACAAGATGTTGTCATTTTATTTTTTGATGGGCTGAAAGACACTGGAGGATCGAGGAGCGTTTGACATACACTAGATGACTCAGTTTAACTCAGCCAATGTTTAATTGAAAGATGCATGAAAAAAATCGGAATCAATCCCACAGCCATTTTCTTCTCCCACCCTTTCAGAACTCTACAGAGTTGTGATCTGACTGAAGGTAAAACGAGTCAATAACTTTCCCCTTCTCCATCTTAAGAGAAAGAACAAGCTAACGGACGGGGAAAATTTTGTCTTAATGGGAACTTTTTTTTTAAGACTGAAAGCATTCAGAAAGTCCTGCATGCAATGAAATCTTTTACTCAGTCTGTCATCAGCACAAGCCAAAAGCAGAGAACATTACTGAAAGTGGTAAATACTTCTTAAGAGATTCTAGAAGTACAGATATCATCATTGGAAGTCTTTTGCTAAACTTCACTCTTAAAATACAGGTAAACTGGATTGAATATTCTTTTGATATGACAGAGACTTTTATTACGTAGAATGGCTATAAAGCGCTTTAAAAAGTTCTTCTTGCTTGCTTATTATGAACTTTTCACAGGATTTCTCTGCTTGAGCTTTAAGTGAGAAATGATGAGAATTAAAATACATTATGTGATAAATGCAATTTCAAAAGGTAGAGATCTGCCACAAAATCTTGCAATGCAGGGTTTTCAGTGTCAGGCACAGGAGTGAGTGGTTATCCAGCCCAGTGCGGGTGGGAGTGGGACAACACACTGGCATAGAGAAATAACAGCTTAAATTATATGAAAAGTCACTTAATAAGTAGCATAAATTAGCATAAATAATATCTAACAGCAAAATAACAAAAATGAATGAACTAATTTAAAGTTGTGAAGCAATCAATCACGAGACCAACATGTAAATTGCTTTCTTGTAGGCTACAGAAACGGCTGAGCCGTCAGACAGTTGGACAGCAACAGCTGTGGAAAGTGTTATTAATAAAGGCAAATATACAACAATAAAACAAAATAAAGGCAAGTCTGACATACGGCTGTCATTTTCAACCATGATTAATGCAGATGGAAACCAGCTATATGGGAGCAGGATAAAACATTTAGGTTGCCGACAGGAGCGGGACAAACGGTTGGTTTTCTGAGGAAGCAGGTGGAAGAGGGATGAAATCTTGCAGGATCAGCGCTGAAAAATCAGTCCTAAGATCCTATGCGCAATGCCAAGTGTCAGCTGAAGTGGTGCAGAGCATCCTGCCACTGGACTCTGGAGCAGTGTCCTCTGGAGTGATGAATCACACTTCACTACCCTAGGTTTTGTGGGTGCTAGCAGAACACTAATTACCAGAATGCACAGTGGCAACAGTAAAGTTTGGTGGAGGAGGGATAAGGGTCTGGGGCATACAAAGACATTTTAGACAATGGTATGCTTCCAACAGTTTGGGGAAGGCCTTCCCAGTTCCAGCATGATGGTGCCCCTTTGCACAAAGTGAGGTCCATAAAGACATGGTTTGATGAGTTTAGAGGGGAGCAAATCCAGTGGCCTGCACAGACCCCTGACCTCAACCACATTGAACACTGGGATGAACTGCAACATCGATTGCGAAACAGGCCGTCTTGTCCAACATCAGCACCTGACCTCACCAATGCTAATTTGATTAAGTGGGCACAATTTCTCACAGACACATTACAAAAGCTTGCAGCCATCTCACAAGGGTGGAGGCTGTTCTAGCTGCAAAGGTGGGGCAGCTCAATATTAATGTCCATAGTTTTGAAATGGCATGTCCAACAAGCTAATATAAGCTAATATAGGTATGATGATCAAGCATCCACATACTTCTGGCCATACAGTGTAGGCCTACACAAACACATGGCCATTTCTGTGTTTAATCTAGTCTTCTGCATTAATAATGTGATGTCTGAATGCTTTTGTAAAGAGTATGACCTAACAAAGCTGAACATTTATAGATGTTTATTTCGTTTGTGCCACAAACATGCTTTCTGAGCAAGACATAATTTGAAATAGGGATGGGCAATATGACTATATTTTATTGTTATCATGATAAACTACACCACAATATGTGTTTCAGAGCATATCTTGGATATTGTAAGTATTAAAAACACTGATTAGCAACGTGTGAATGCAAATGTTGAATAAACATCACTGTTCTTATAATTTTTCATAGTACTTTTTAAATGTGGCACTAATTATGCATCCTGTGTGTTCTTATTAAACCCCAGAGAACAATATATCATGATACATGGTACAATAATATGATACAGTAATAGGAAACATGATAGTACACAGAGAGCTCCAGTACCACATGCTGATAAATTTTACCATTCTAAACACGGCCATGGATGCGTTGTCACTCCTTTGGAGCCAGATTAAAGAAGTTAAAGGGGACAAAGTCAAAGTCTCTGAATGCAACAGGGTTAAAGGAATACTACAGCTGTATCTGCAGTTGAGAGTTGATTGCACTTTCCCTTTGGCTTCTATTATAAAAGAGTTTTAGAATAGATAATCTGTTCTTTTACTAACTGCAGGAAATTACTATATATGCTATTTGGTTGTATTCTATAGTTTATTGCTGTTTGTTGATTATTTGAAATTGTGGTTTGAAAGAGAGCTAGTTTCAAATGGCAAAACCTGCACTTTAAATTATATCTTACATAGCATTACTTTCAGCATTGCCTTAACAAGTTTTACGTTGAGAAATTTAACATAATAATACAGACTGGTACACTATGTTATCGAGAAAAAGAAGCTTGGAGAGTAATTTATGAAAAATAATCATATTTAACTCACAATGTTGGTGAGAAACTAAAGATGTGGCAGGTGGAAAGTAGGTAGAAAATGCTGGCGAACTCCTTTAAGGGCTAAGAAACAGCAACTGAAACAGAGTCACTCCCTCAGTAACTCTATCATCAGGCTTTAGCATTGGGCCAGTACAGCGGTGAGAAGGTAGGGGAGAGGGAATCGATTTCAGCCTCTTGACCTCTTGACCCTGTGGCTAGGAGAAGGCTGGCAGGGTGGTGCTGGTTCAAGGCCAACGCTGACTTTGATGCTGGGGGTGGCGTGTGTGGGAGTGAGCGAGGGGTGAAGCGGGTAAATGGCGAGAGCGCGGTCTCCTCAGATAAAATGGAGACAGTTGCCGGCACTTGGCATTTCCAGTGCTGACAGGCCGGCTTGTTTGTTCACTCTAACGAGCACTCGGACTCCATTAATGAGCGGACTGAATCCATTATCATCATCATTTCAAAAGGAAGCCCACAGCTAAACAGCTCCCTGCATTAGCAGGCGTTGCCCTTGTTGTTCCATTTGATCAGCGGTGGCAGCGGGAATTCACCCCTCTCCGCCCCTCTGTGCACACACACCCAGAGAGCCACATACAAACCCACACGCACACACACATACACACTGTAAGGCCCTTCCTGCCTTCATATTACCAAGAATTTATGGAGGGAAAATTAACTAGCGAGCAGAAGTCAGGGACGCTATGACCCTGCTAAGAGCTGTACACTGTAATGACTTAGAGACATACACACACAGAAAAAGAGAAGGCAGCTGAACAAAAAGAAAAGCAGAGAAGATCACTTCTTTTGTACTTCATAAACAATCTGAGGCGATACATGAGAGCATTCCATCTCCCTGCCACCTTTTTCGAAGGGACATCAAAGGCCCAATTAAGGCCCTGTGTGCAAATGGCGCATGTGGCTGCTGCTCTGGAGAGCTGTCATAAGAAGCTGCGTGTGTGTGGCTGTCGACGCCCCAGCCCAGTG